>NC_089795.1:78265162-78287662 GCF_040412425.1 Macrobrachium rosenbergii
AGGGGGCTGATCCATCATATGAATGTGACAGGCATTTGCTGCTGTTAGGGAGCTGTGAGTTAATTATTCATTCTTTAATGCTTAAATGATCTGAATGAATTCTAGAACGCACTGACCAAAGCTACAAAAGCACTGAATATTCTAGCATGTCAAATGGTATTTATATTTGAAATAAACGATTTGTCTGCTGGAAAATATAGGCAAAAAAGAGGCCTTAAGAACTACACATCAAATACTAATATTTCTGTCGATGGAAAAATTGTTGATGCATTGTATTAAAAGAGTGAAAAGGAAAATATTATTCCACACATACATCAATGTTTTTTTCGCAAAAAACCTATAGAGTTCAGCTAGGAGTAAACTGAGTCAGGGTAAGGCAGACCCACATAAAACAAATTTATAATCATATTACGTACAAAAGTATTTTTTGACCTAAAAAAAAATGGCAAATACAAAAAAAAAAAAAAAAAAACTTCAACAGTTAGGGATAAGAGAGAGGAAATCGTGAAGATATTCAAACATAGGAAATCCGCTGTTCGTCAGAATACGCTCCGAAGATTAAAGAATAAGTAATGGGTGGTGAAATGAAAAAGATAAACTACTGAGGAAATTCTAGTTTCGAAATCAAAGAAAAATCTTGTAACGCAAAAACCAAGGTTTTTTATATACTTCAAGCATTCTACAACACCCTACGCTTTAGGAATGAAGAACCATCGAGTGTTGCAAACGACAAAAAGAAGGAAAGAAAAAAAATCTTTCGTGAAGCGAGAAAAGAAATGATTATTTTTTGGCATGAGGAGAAAAAGACGTAAATTGCAAATTCTTCACCTACGAAAGATTTCCCTTTGACAAATTCTGGTCAAGACAAAAATCTTCGATTTTTCTATTTCCTTTCCTGAAACAAACGAAGAACAGTTCATTAACAATGAATTCAAATGTAAATAAAATAAGAAAGAAAAAATAATGACATTAATCTAACTTGACTAAAAAGTGACGAGCGTGTTAATTTCCTTCTCTATAATAACACTTGGGAACATATTGACAAAAGATTCCTTAGATAATATATTTGAAATAAAAAGAAATGGATAAGAAGGCGAGAGTGCAAGAGTAATCGAATTTAAAAATTTACAAACCGAACGATTTTAAAGGAAAGACGAATGAAAGGGCTCTCAGTGTCATGACACAACTTTCACAATTTAAATGACTAATGACTACAATGAGAGGCTCAATGTGAGTCACATTTTCAGGAACCCTAACGAAGTTAAGAGGCGAAAGCTTTTTCCAAGCTAAGGAAAACTGGAACGAGAATTTAAAAGGGAAATACAGTTTTACAGCATTTACCTTCAAGAATAAACAGCGGCTACTGAAACCTGCTTTTATGACAGCGAAAAACATTCAAGAACACTTTAAAACTTCTTCATACGGCAGTTAAAAAAGATTACTTTGAAATAAAAGAAAACTACCCATTTCAAGCGTCATTTTTATTTTTGAGAAACAAAAACTTTTACACTTAGGCTTTTGAGCTGTCTTTAAGGTGCATTAAACGATAAAAACGTTCTTCTATTTTTAATATGATTACCTAAAATTCCGGTATGAGCAGCTATAATTACGTAAAAGATAGAAGGCTTATGTCATTTTGAAAAAGATCCCTAAACATTTACACAATATAAGACATGCATGGAGAACAACCGTATCAATATCAGGTATGCTTTGTAATTAACTAGATACTGTACCGATGTTCATCATTCCACATGATGTCTGACAAATATCAAAGCTAAATACTAATATCTGATAGATAACTGTGTAACGGTTGCATAGTTCATAACTACGCAGTGAAAATTAAGTTGTTCAAAACTAAAAACAAGAAGAGATAAAGGACTGTTGTCTCCGACTATTTTTTTAAAAACCTATAGAGTTCAGCTAAGAGTAAACTGAGTCAGGGTAAGGCAGACCCACATAAAACAAATTTATAATCATAGTACGTACAAAAGTATTTTTTGACCAAAAAAAATGGTAAATACAAAAAACAAAAAATACTTCAACAGTTAGGGATAAGTCTCAAGATAAAGATGCGAAGGAAAAACGAAACAAGATGAAAATTCTTTAAGCAAAGACTGTTTTTTCATACCTTCCCAAATAAAAAGAAAACCGCACCGGGACTAAGACAAAGGTTTTTCTTTACTCTGAATCAGATCGACCGGAAAATCCTTTTCCTACTACCTATCTCTTTGGTTCCATCTCTGCAGCCGACCAATCATTACCGCATCCATTGCGAATCTAATTATGGAAATTTAAAAGGTTTTAAGGGACATTGCACTATAAAACGGGTACTGTGCATATATTACTCAACTCCCTCTCTCCTTTACTTATTCACTTGTGATTATTTTCATAAGTTTCCATTAATTTCAAGTACACCTTTCTCTTGCTCATTCACTAACTCAAACTTAAGATTATGTTGGTCACTTTCCATGAACGGGAGACATCAGGAGGGCGATTTAATTGATTCTTCAATATTTAATAAAACCCTTGAACAGAGAGAGAGAGAGAGAGAGAGAGAGAGAGAGAGAGAGGAGTTAATACAGGTGGAGGTCTTGATATCTTTTCTGGCATCTGGTGTTAAGTCACTGTCGGTTGGGGGGGAGGGGTGGTAGGTGTAGCTCCTAACCCTTCCGGACGAGGGGGGAAAAAGTCATTAGTAAAGAAATGACGGCGGAGGAACTTTCGATAAAGGACAGACGAATGGGTTAAGATTGACTGATTGATTATATATTAAGGATTAGTGTTACAACAGCTGCTGTACATCAACGGAGAAAATATATTTGCTAAAATAATGAATTTACATTAGAGAAAAGATACCGATTTCGAACATTTCTAGTCAAAAAACACCCACGGAAAATAGAACTTTTACAAAGTATATAATTTCGCGAATTAAAAATATTAACAATGATAACATCAACAAATACAAAGCAAATAATTGTCTGCAGTGAAAGAGACCAACTTCTTTTGACATGAGAGTTAAAATGTCGAGGAGCAGTATGCTTCGTACGGGGAGAAAAAAAGAGAATTGTAAAATAATAACAAAAGAATAATGAATAAAAGAATGACCTCTCATTTGATTTGGGTGTTCAAGCGTCGTAGACTGCTTGGTAAAGGATGAAAGAGAATTGCAAAATAATAGAAAAAATGAACAATGAATGGAAGAAAAAAAGAACGACATTTCTCAAACTGACACGGAGCTTTATTCCAATCCATCTCACACTGAGGGAAGGAAGAGAGTAGTACCTCCGATTCGCCAAGGCGGAAGAATTTGACGATGTTGCAATTTCAGGCCAAAAGGGAATTCCATAATGGCTGTCGTCATCGAAAGGTCAAAGGACCTTCAATGTTGAGGATTCGAGGAAAAGAATTTGATGACTTTCCTTGAGTGAAAAAAAAAAGGATTTTTTTTTTTTTTGGAGTTAATTTCTGATAAGACAGTTTTGAAAAAAAGTTATGGCCATTAGTCAGTCAGGATACTGGAATGAATTTGATTTTTGTACGGCCCCAGGATGTGGCTAAATATGAAGGGAAAAACAAAGTGGTAAAGAAAACAATGAGTGAAGTCTACCGCAGATGATAAATCTTTTTAAAATCCTTCACAACTTGAGGTGACGGGTAAGAAGAAAATTGCATTTGCTAATAAATTTGAGGGAATATGTATAGCACAGTATAACGGGAAAACCTAATAAACATAAGCAAGAAAGACATTCAAGATGTGGAGAGAGAGAGAGAGAGAGAGAGAGAGAGAGAGAGAGAGAGAGAGAGAGAGAGAGAGCTGAAAGCGGAATTGATAATCTCGTCAACTTTCAGCTTTGTGAGAACTAGTCTACAAAAAGAAGAAAAACACTGGATATTGTTAATTCCTCCGTTTGAATAGCGAATATTGGACCGGCTTCCAAAGAAAGAAAATTACACGAATTTTTTTCGAAGGAATATATTAAGACTCGATACGTGTTCCCACTACTTTTGTAATGTCATATTCAATATTCATACTCATGTCCAAATCTGGTTTCTCTTAGGATTCACTTTCGAGCAAAATTCCACATAAAATCATAGGGCGCATCACAAAGCGAGGAAAGAAATAAAATGTTGATAACCCCAATTACTTTTGAGTGCTTGTAAAAAGTACATGATGCAGCTGAGGCTCGTGGACGTCAAAGTTTATTTACTCTGCCTGTCGACACTCCACGGTTCTAATAGGTCATATTTTTTAATCGACTGTTGCCTGTGTCATTTCTCTTGAATACTTGGGAGTAAAATACGTCGCGGCTAATGACCCGTTCATCTAGATAGAATGACTGCTAGTGATACGTACCGTTGGCCGTATCCCTAACGGCTCTGCTAATAATACGGATCCGTATCCCTATGATGAAATTCTATTATACGGTCCACAATGCCGATAGCTTTTGTTGGTAAGGTTCACACAAACACTTCGTAGTCTTACATATTATGGATCGAAGGCTCCGTAGTGACAAGCGTATCCAAAAAGCGTGAATAATTCGAGAAGTTAAGAGGTCATTGTGGCTATTAGAACGACGTAATTTAGTTTTTGACATTAACTATAGCAAGATTATTTCTGATCATGTTGCCGTACTTAAATGTCTAGCATCTCATCAGACAGTTGGGTATAATGGATTAGAGTAAAAAAAAAAAAACTCGTACTATGAAGGGTTATACGACAAATATTTGAACATGAACTCTGAAGTCTGATGTACAAATAAAACAAACTGAATATACCAAATATACTTTAAATTATAGCTGACTGGTGATTGCGCATCGCTTGAAATATCGCTATAATGACCTCATCACCTTTCGCGTGGATGCTTTCTCAGTAATCAGCTAATTAAACGAAGTATCCATGATGCAATTACCAAGCGTAACCTCATCAGACATACTGCCATTTCGCAGATTGAGGTTGGCCTTCAACAGTGGTCCTGTTTACGATTAATCACATTATCAAATAGTAGGTTTTCTCTCATCTATATTTGGTAAGAAGTCGCCTTTCTGACAGGACATTATAAATGTCGACTGGTCATGTAGAAATGAAAAATATTAATAAGGCTTTATATATATATATATATATATATATATATATATATATATATATATATATATATATATATATATATATATATATATATATATATATTATATGTGAATATATACACATATACATATATATTTATATATACACACATATATATTGTATATATAAATATATATATAAGTACATATACATATATATATATATATATATATATATATATATATATAAATTGTTTGTATATATATATATATATATATATATATATATATGTGTGTGTGTGTGTGTGTGTGTGTGTGTGTTTTAAACGATACTCTGGTGTAATTTTAAAGTAACATTAACTCACAAAGCAAGCTTCCACAAACATCAATGGCTATATGCCAAAAGAGAAAAGCAGTGCGAACAGAATAACGTATAAAGCTAAATTACCAAGCAAACACCAGCATCATTTCGTCCCCATCACCAATCAATAAATTACCATAGGCAAACACCAGCCGCTTTGCATTCTAATTAAGACCTCTGTGAATCACAACTTGCGCCAAAACCTGTCACGGACACATGACTGTCTTGCCCGAGTTGTTGTTTCATGATTTACTTCAAGGAAACGATATTTTCGAGAACTTAACATAAACTAATGTTAAAGTTAGTCTGTATAAAAATGAAATGAATTGTCACCTGTATCCACAGGCAAAGTGGTAACTGACAGTTCGTTATTAGAATTGCAATTCATAGATGAAGGTGTATTTAACAATTTATGTAAGTTAGGGAAAGGAAAGCTCTAAGCATTTAACCCCTTTATTAGTATTATTGATGAACCCTATTCGTATACGGAACAAGCCTACAGGGGCTATAGTACTGACTCGAAATTCAAGCTTCCAAACAATACGTTTTTCATATGAAATAAATTACAGAAGATAATAAGAAATACGGAAAGAAACGATCAATTATGAGAAAATAAAAGATAAATCAGCATACTGATCAAGAAACAGATAAAAATGCAAATAAACTATTAAAGAACACGGAAAATTGTTTAGATTAGCATTGTACTACATCTTCGCTGAAGCTTTTGAGGTCGTAATTTCATAAAATCCATGAATAAGTAGTAAAGTAAATACTATTACCGTTACTTTTACTACTACTGACAACAAGAGTAACCATGACATTTCTCACATCGCCCTATTCAGGTGAAGGAAGTAATGATCTCAACTCTCAAGCAACCATGTAACACCCAGAAGCCACCACATCTAGCATTCACCAAAGAGAAGATTAGTAATCTCCAGATCCTTCGGTCCAGTGGTTGTTTCCCTCTACAACAAATTCTGGAATTCTCTTTCTACTCCTTTTCTGCAGTTTAAGTAACCTTCACTCTTTCAAAAAGTTGGAACAACACATTTTTTCCTCTTCCTTAAATTTTGACTGTCCTTCAAAACTCCAACAAAATAAGAGTATGAAGTGTGCCAATCAGTCTGTCTGCTAATGCAAAATTATGTGTATTATGTATATATTTATATAGTAATGCCTATCTAGGAAACGTGATGTTCTGTATTAGACTTTACTTTCTTTCTTGCTTCATTCGTTCTGCTGGCTTGCATAATTCTTATTACTGTATATTTTATCTCATACAGTATTAAATATGTTCAACTACAGAACTGTTCAGAACTTTGGGGATTCATTGTTAGATTTCAAAACAAAAAGGAAATATCCAAACAAATGTTTAAAATGTCCATTACATTCTATAACTTCTTTCTTTCGAATGAACATTATATTCTTTGAAAGCTTGGATTTCAAGTCAATGGCCCCTGTGGGCTTGTTCCATACGAATAGGGTCCATATTCTGAATAATAAAAAATAATAATAATAATAATAATAATAATAATAATAATAATAATAATAATAATAATCAAGAAAGGAGGCAACAGATTTAACCATCTGATGTTCATGGACGACACCAAGCTGTATGGTAAGAGTATCAAGGAAAAATATACCCTAATCCAGCCTGTAAGAATTGTATCTGGGGATATCAGGATGGAGTTTGGAATAGAAAAATGCTCCTTGGTCAACATACAAAAAGGCAAAGTGACAAGGACTGAAGGGATAAAGCTACCAGACGGGAATAGCATCAAACACATAGACGAGACAGGATACAAATACCTGTGAATAATAGAAGGAGAGGATATAAAACACCAAGAGATGAAGGACATGATCAGGAAAGAATATATGCAGAGACTTAAGGGGATACTCAAGTCAAAACTCAACATCGGAAACATGACGAAAGCCATAAACACATGGGCGGTACCAGCAATCAGATACAGCGCGGGAGTAGTGGAGTGGACGAAGGCTCAACTCCGCAGCATAGATCACAAAACTAGAAAACACATGGCAATACACAAAGCACTACACCCAAGAGCAAATACAGACAGACTATACATAACAAGAAAGGAAGGGGGGAGAGGGCTACTAAGCATAGAGGACTGCATCAACATCGAGAGCAGAGCACTGGGGCAATATCTGAACACCAGTGAAGACGAAAGGCTAAGCAGTGCATGGGGAGAAGGACTGATAAAAGTAGACGAAGACCCAGAAATATATAGAGACAGGAGAATGAAAAACAGAACAGAGGAATGGCACAGCAGACCAATGCACGGCCAGTACATGAGACAGACAAAAGAACTGGCCAGCGATGAAACATGGCAATGGCCACAGAGGGAAGAACTCAAGAAGGAAACGGAGGGAATGCTAACAGCGGCACAAGATCAGGCCCTAAGAACCAGATATGTCCAAAGAACAATAGATGGAGATAACATCTCACCCATATGCAGGTAGTGCAATATGAAGACGGACCCTAAACCACACCCAGCAAGCGATGTCCGTCGCTTGCCAGAACCAGTACAAAAGAGGCATGATTCAGTAGCAAAGACTTCCCTGGAGCCTGTGCAGAAGCACCAGCTAGCTTGCAGTAATAAGTGGTGCGAACACCAACCTGAGGGGGAGTGATAAAAACGATCAGGCAAAGATCCTCTGGGACTATGGTATCAGAACAGATAGGGTGATACGTGCCAATAGATCAGACGTGACGTTGATTGACAGAATCAATAAGAAAGTATCACTCACTGGTGTCGCAATACCATGGGACACCAGAGTAGGTGAGAAAGAAAGAGAAAAAACTGATAAGCATCAAGACCTGAAAATCAAAATAAGAAGGAATTGGAATATGCCAGTGGAAATTGTACCCATAATCATAGGAATACTAGGAACGATCCCAAGATCTCTGAAAAGGAATCTGGAAAAACTAGATGCCCAAGTAGCTCCAGGACTCATGCAGAAAAGTGCGCTACTAGAAACAGCACACATAGTGAGAAAAGTGATGGACTCCTAAGGCCACACTATAAAAACAACTCGGCCGAATAGGATGACTGTGATAAACAATAATAATAATAATAATAATAATAATAATAATAATAATAGTGTTTTCTTATCTTCTAAACAAATCCAAGATATGTAACGCGAAGAAATACATTTGATTAGATTTAAAAGTTTAGTTTTTACGGTAAGATGAAAATGTACACACACACACACACACATATATATATATATATATATATATATATATATATATATATATATATACTATATATAATATATTTATATTTACATATAAATATCAAAACATATATGTACAAAGATATATAAAAACATTCACAAAATATAGGAAGAAATGAACTCCTTCAATAAAAGTAAAATGAAACAAAATAAACATATAAAAATACAAAAGCCACATTAACATGGTCGTAATTTACTAGAATTTCCCCTCTCTCAGAAGGGAATGAAATTCCCGCGGCTCATCCAGACGTCGTTACATTAATTTCATTCCTTCTGTCAACATTTCGAGTACGAACATGGCAGGACGAAAATGACATTAATTCAGCTCAACTTCCGCAGTACCATGTATATCATTACAAAATTATAACAAATATAATGACAGGTAGGTTGCGTTGCCTGGATACCAAGGAGACACACAAACCACATACTGAGAGAGAGAGAGAGAGAGAGAGAGAGAACGTCATTTTGTCATTCTATGCACGTATTCATTAAGAGCATTTTTGTCCCAAGGCATTTAAGGTAAATGCAATACGTAAATCGATTTCTCTCTCTTTTGTCTATATGATTATTCCAGGGAGGGAAGACAAGGACGCCTTCCCAGCAGCCTTCATTGTCTTCGTAATCTGGATATTTTTTATGCCAGAAGCTATTTTTATACACAATAGAGCTCTTTTTTTTAGTAGGGGGCAAGGATATTGCTATTAATAGTCATAAAAATTGAGGTTTCGTTGTTAGCTGTTGTCCAATTTAAAGCTTATTCTATATTTTTTCTTCTCGTTGTCTTACTGCCTTTCATTTCTCCTTTTCCTTGATGTTGTAGAAGGTTGTTATTGCAAAATAACCTTGCAAAACACCACCAAAAATTAGCGACACTTATTTTTATGCTTTCATGAGTATTTGGAGGCTTCCCCGAAAATGCTGTACGTCGACTTAAAGCACTCCTTCAAAGCGGTCATCCACTGGCAAGATCCAATTTCTCTGAAGTTGCTTTACATTGGGCCAAATAAAGGTAACACTCTAATGTGATTCCTAAGCAGATATACTGCTTACACTATGGAAATCAAGTGCCAATCCTATACGTTATTATCGAGCTACGAACCTAAGTACGTTTTGAAAGGGAGTTATTCCGCTCCCTTAACCATATACCTCATTACCACTGTTGCTTGCCCAAGATCCAGAGGTCCACACCAGGCATTTTATTCCCCTTCCAGCCGATCCTCCCATTCAGGTGGATGGGACTTGGCTGAATGAGTCTGAAACTTAACTATTCTAAGTGTAACTTTTGACTCATACCTTACTTTTGAGAAACATCTAATGAAAGTTTCAGCAAATGCCGAGCGAAAGTTAGGTATTGTTCGCAAGGTCTCTTGTATTTATAAGTGATAAAATCAGTGCAACCTGTTTTAGGTCATTTTGCTTCCTTCACTAAAATACTGTTTTCCGGTGTGGATGTCTGCTGCTGCCAGAGATTTATCTCTTTTAGATAGAGTGGTTCGTTGGGGTAGGTTTCTGTTTCCTAATAGTAGCAGCATTTTTTGAGATGTTGTACTTTAACAGAGATCTTTCACAATCACAATTGATCACTGATCCCCTTTTCTTGACGAGAGCAACCAGATTCGCTGAACAGCAGCACCAATATGCAGTAAATGTGCCTCGCTGTCGAACTTCTCAGTTCCAGAGGTCCTTCACTCCTCACACCGTTGGACTGTGGAACAGTCTCTCTAAGGACGTCGTGCAATTGGAACTTCAAACGTTCCAGCAAAAATGCAATGCCTTACTACCCTAATGCTATTCTCCTTGCATTTTAATACATTTTTATCCATTTATTAATTTATTAATATATTTTTTTCTTTTTAATAGGTGACATCTCTTCTTTCTATATTTCCCTTAACCTTCTCTTACTTCCTAATGAGCACCTTATTCTTTGGAAGCTTGAATTTCAAGTCAATGGCCCCTGTGGGCTTCTTCCACAGGTTACTCATATTACGTTCATGGTCTAATGCCATTCAGTGTCAAGACAAGAATGACATATGTACACATCAGCTATGCATTACCACAAAGAGGACAAGAGAGACTTTAGAAGACTAGACTTTACAAAACAAGTTTTTTTTTCTGCTGCGATTATCATAACAATCCGATAAAATCACAAACACTGTTTTCAAACCAGAGAACAATCTGTCCTCTTTGGGATCATTCTCTTCATTTATAATTTGCTCGCTTCTCCTCGTTCGTTAAATCCTTATGTGATTTAGTTCTCTATTTCCGAGCATCCTTACGGAAAAGTTAATGGCTTTCGTCGCTGCACCATTTAACAGGAAAACAAGAGAGAACGAGACTCTGATTAATTCATGAGATAATTCACGGTCTTATCTAACTTCAAAGGCCTCGGTATCACAGGGTATATTTTCATGTCTGTGAGTGCACGCACGTACGCGCACACGCACAAAGACAACTCCTACTGGTGTATACATATATATAAGGAATTTTGGAGTAACTTTATAGAGTAATACAAACACCTCTGGAAAATCTGTGAATGATGCAGTCAAATCACATTATAAAGAGGGGAACATAAAGGCAGACTTATAAAGACGTTAATGGATTTAGAGGCTGACGTAGGTAAGTGATTTCGACAGCGACTCTCCCCGGTATCAACTCAAGTTCCGCTTAGATATCCACTGGCACACGATCTAATATTAACCCTCCAGCCTAAGAGGTGGAGTCTGTGGAAGAAAGAAAGAAGGGGGAGGGGGAATGGATCTACTCAACTGGGTTCGTGATATTTTTCCTCGGGAACGCTGGAAGAAGTGAGGCCAATCAAGTGTGTAGTCCCATGACTCTGCTACAATTAAATTTTTAAAACTTAAGTCGATAAAATAAACGTCAACTGGCAAATCATTATCAAAGGCACCACTGATCAAATCTTTTAATGGGTATGAAATCTTTATTTTATACGGAAATTATTCCAACTTAACCGTTGATATCCCACAGCGAAATCTCCTAATCCTTCTCTGAAAAAGTGTCATGCAGTTTTCTTGATCCTGATTAAAACTGTCTGTCCCATTTTGAGTTCATTCTATCGTCTTCAAGTCTTACTGATATTCAAACGGCAAGTTTTACGATTAATAAGCTTTTATAACGTTCAAGTTATTTTACAGTGCTATGTTGTCAATAAAAATTCTGCCTGTAAAACGGAGATATCCTGACTCAATTTGGTATCCTAGTAACCTCAAAATAAAAAGGAGTTAACTGCATTTTGCTTTAACATGTATCGAACAATCTTTCTTTAAATGCAAATTCAAAACAATTCACTTAACTTGAAAGGAAGGCTCTGAGCCTTGCCTCATCAGTTTCGTAACCCAAACGAGATGAATACAGGAGGAAAATGTGATGTATGATGTGCTTCCACGGTGACACCTCTTAAGGGCCAAGGAATATTAGCAGAGAAGGTTGCTCAAAAGGTGAGAGAGAGAGAGAGAGAGAGAGAGAGAGAGAGAGAGAGAGAGAGAGAGAGAGAGAGAGAGAGGGGGCGACCAAGTTTGCCTAATGGAGGATTCATTTATTATGAACAAGACTTCAGTTCTTTCATTCTCCCTTGGATACCAGAATTTTACAGCGAACTTTTGCTTTTTAAATTTAGATCAGAACATTCATAAGGTGAGAAAGTTTCCTTTTACTTCGATGAAAAGAAGCCAAGAGGAAACGGAGAAGGGGAAGATTTCTTGCTCTATGTTTTGAGGGCGGTCATTCAAAATAAAAGCTCCTACGCTTAACAGAGTTCATAAACTCTTTGTGCTAAGCTAATTTGCGTTCTGGAGAGTCTGTTTCACTGTAAATAGCAACATCACCGCAAAGTGTGTTCCGGACCCTTGAGGCAAAGGCGATGCTCAGAATATGTGAGTCTAGAGTTCAAAATCTTGCTATGTAGAACTCAGACATACTTTCATGTTTACGAATTTATCTACAGACAACAACACATAATAAAACTAAGAACAAGGACAATTGATTAGTCGATTGATATATTGTACAAATAAATTGATGCCATAAAAGCTAAGTTCGTTGACAAATAAATTTGTAAACAAGCAAAGATGAAAAAAAAAGAAAAGTAACCTCACCTAAGTTTTCGGGTGCAAATTTATTTTCTATCATTAAGTTCCAAAACTGGTGGGGACTTGCAAGACATCTTGGTAAACGACACGAAGATAAAGCAGCCATTCGAACCTAATGACAAAGAACAAATAACGGTCATTTCTGTCGGGCCATTTTCCTTTTATCTTCCGCCTTCCCTCATCAAGGAAAGATGATAGGGTCAGCTATTATTCTCCCTATCTGAAGGAAAACACGATAATTTCAAGAGGAGAGAGTCATTAGGCCTAAGACGGATCGGCAGCCTAACATTCATTTGTAGTTATATCAGGTTTTTGGGTTCTCTTTTCGCTTAACCTTTCACTTCATCTCTCACGTTCTTCAATTTCGCTTTGAAATATACAAATCAACACTCTTAAGAGAAAATATAAATCCGTCCTAAAAATTACCTCTAAAAAACCTAAACCTAGAGACGTCACTTAAAATTATGCTATTAGGATATGATAAACAATATCACAACAAACAGAAGATGCAACTAGGTCACGAAGTTTCTTGCAACTTTCTCCGACATTTCCAGCATCCACTGGGAGAAATCTGGGAGGCAACATCTGGCTCACGACTCCGAAGTTAAGCGGAACATATTCTAAATTAAAGTTTTTACCTCAAACTGAAATGACGTCGTCCAGTTCATTCAGACTGCCGTAATCTTTGGTTAACATCCTAAGCGTGAGAATAGTTTAGGAGTCCAATTGCATAATAACATGACTGTATTTTAACAAGACGGTTTAGTTTAAATATATAGTTACAATAAATCGAAAGTGTAATAAGTTTTCCTAAATCCTCGCAAAAAAATGGGAAAACTAATCTCACTTTTTTGAATATGAAAAAAGGTTTGAAAACAAAAAAAAAAAAAACAATAAACAATACAAAGGCTGCCTTAACCTTTTCATGAGGAATAATGAATGCATATAAGTAAATTATAAATGTACCAGGAACTACTGTTTTTGAAAATCGAAACAAAGGGTTTTAAAACCTATTCTTTTTTCATCCTAACTTCATCTTTCATTCAATATGCGTGACATAACAAACACTCTTACCCATCCCCACAAACTCTGTACATAAAAGAGATATTTCTTGCAATTATTAGTTACTCAAATATACCGCTAATTTTTTGAAATATGGAAAATAATGTAATTCATATACCGTCCTGATTTAGAATAGAATAGAATAGAATAGAATATAGAATTTAGGTCAAAGGCCAAGCGCTGGGACCTATGAGGTCATTCAGCGTTGAAACTGAAATCGACAGTAAAAGGTTTGAAAGGTGTAACATGAGGGAAACCTCACAGCTGCAGTAGGAGTCAAATGTTAGGAGAGGGTGGAAAGTAAGATGGAAGAAAGAGAATGTGAACGGAGGTACAGTAAAAAGAATGGAAGGGGTTGCAGCTTGGGGTCGAAGGGACGCTGCTAAGAACTTTAGGCAAGCGGAAGCCGATTTGGTAAATGATTTTGTTATGAACAAAATTGTTCTTTAAATGTCACCGCGGATATATACACATATAAGTTTTATCGGAGTTATAGCTCGAACGACTATTTAGGTAAACTTTTCCCTTGCGTCAAGGGAAATCATTTCTAACTTTCTTAAATTATATTTTCGACACTAAGATGACCGAAGAAAGAGATACGCAGAAACACGAAAAAAAGGATTGGGACTGCTTTTACTCATAATTACAAATGACAGAGGTTATACCGTTATTACCCATTGTAATATCCGCGAATTAAAACATTACAGATTAATCATTATGAATATAACGCACAATCTCTCTCATTCTCCCTCTATATATTATATATATACACATATTCATACATATATAATATATATACACTTGCTATATTACATTCATACATAATATAATATATAAAATATATATAAAATATATATATATGTATACATATATATATATATGTATACATATATAAATATATATATATATATATATATATATGTGTGTCCCTTGCAACTACGTAATTATCACTGTAACTTGAGGAACACGCTGTTAAGTGAGTTACAAGAATTACTGACAGTATTTAGTTTCTCGTTTAAAATTCTTTCGGACATCTTATGGAGAATGGGGTGAAGAGTGTGTAACAGATAAAATGGCCTATGAGCCTTTTCCCCACACGTGGGGTGAATCCAGATGATGTAGGCCTTTCTACTTCCTGCGTGTAGTACAATGTGACAGGGTAGGTGACTCCATGGAAAAATCGAAGACTATCAATACTTCGGCCAAAGAGGCACAATAGAATTTTCAGGAACGGGAGGATATCCTTGATAGGTTTGGTAAATCCCAAGTGCTGAATTTACATTTATATAATAATAATAATAATAATAATAATAATAATAATAATAATAATAATAAATCATGCCTGGCGTCTAGATAGTCTGCTGTTTTTGCTCCAATATAAAACAAAAATATGGTATTTGATCGAGCTTAGGGACTCTCGTTTGGAAGAATTGGCTGGTAAACACTTTTGACCATCTCTCTCTCTCTCTCTCTCTCTCTCTCTCTCTCTCTCTCTCTTATATATATATATATATATATATATATATATATATATATATATAGAGAGTATATATATATATATATATATATATATATATCCTATATATATCATATAATACACGTAACCTATGCCTTAAAAGTCTAATGTGATTATGTATCCAAGTATTTACATGAAACTCTAGCAGAGTAATTGAAAATAAAGTGAGAACAGATGTATATTGCATTAAAATCTCAAACCATTTACATCAATATTTTCATTACAGAAAAAAAATACACATGGTCTGAGCAAGTCGTCTGCCCGGCTATAATACAGTCTTTTTACCGTTTAACTTGGCAGTTGTTTACATATGGTGTGTGAGTCACTTCTATTCTTGTCAGTCTATTCCGGGTACGCTGGCGTAATAGCTTCCAGAGTCACATATTTTGCGATAAATAAGACGGATTTTGTTTACGAAAAAGATAAGACGGATATAAAAGGGAAAATTGTATTGACCGCACAAAGCACGTACTAGAAAAGGATATCTGAAAATGGTGCACGCTTTGAATCGCTACAAAACTGGTAATATAAGTTTATGGCATCGCACAGCTGCTAAAAAATGAACATAATTTAATTCTTAATATACACATGAACATATCTATAATGAGAGGTTTTGCTGCTAAACAATGAACATAATTTAATTCTTAATATACACATGAACATATCTATAATGAGAGGTTTTTAATGACAAAAAATTAATAATTCTGATGATTACACAAAAAAGATACAACTGAAATGGTGATGTACCTACGTATCTGTAAAATAAGATACATTTTATTTTGAATCAAAACAGTCTGGCAGTACCCAAATCCACCTCAGTATGGGACTCGACACACACAAAGCCTAAACACGTCTGTCAACGGCCCCGTCAGAATTATCCTAGGAACGAAAACTTTTTGGTTTCATTTCGACGCCGCGATGAGAACCAAAATTAATCAAAGAATCAGGAGCAGCCAAACAAGCGGTATGGTGAACATCTTTATTCCACAGCGTTAAAAACATTACGCCATTTTCGAACTGAACAGAGGCAAAACACCAAAACATACAATTATGTATTAGTAAAGCACAATCCAAAGGAAGTTCACACTTGAGGATGCTAAAGTACAAATAATATTCGAAGCAGATATGTGTTATGCAAACTGTCTAAAGTATCTGTAAAACTGCGATGGAACAAACGGACATTTGGAGAGAAACAACACACACTGACAGATTACAACAAAAGAGAACAAGTCACCCAGATAGCAGTCGTCCTCAGCCCTGGGGCTGGTGCCTTGCCAATCCAGCCCTTCGGACTTCCTAATAATTATAAGTAGTAATAGGATAGTACTGCTTGCTACCACAGAAGTCAATTATATGTAACACACTCATATCTGTTTACATATTATATATCATTAGAAATATCTACAAAAGAGGTTAATGGCTCAATGTGCGCGGGCGAAGGGAGGGAGGAGGGGAGAATGTCGACACGCTGCTGAGTCTTCTGTATGAAGACGGCTAATGCTGCGGCAGTTTTCTGTACAGGGAGTTCATCCATGTTTTAGCATTAAAAATGAAAACGAGATAGGGAGCGTTTTAGTATCTTTTTTTCTCTGGAGCCATCTCATGTAGGGGGAAATGGTTATATATATATATATATATATATATATATATATATATATATATATATATATATATAATATATACATATACTGTATATATACGATAAGCTTCAAATGTTTCCTCAGCCACAACAGATCCGCAGGCAGAAGATTCTGTTCTGCATTATGGATCATGCTTTTCAAATGTGGAAATGTATGAAAGAGTGAATTTTATTTAATACTTTTACTTCTTATGTGTGAACATTTTCTGGAGGATGATATTAAATATATACAGATCAAAATGCCTTACCTCAACAACTCGGAGTTCCAACAAGCTTTTCTCGAGTTAGTAATTTAGAGTGGCTCCGGAATATATGGCAAAACTAACTTGGCAATGAATGGGATGAAAATATACTAAAGTATGCAGTAACAGAGGTTTCACGGAGAACCCGTCTGCAATTTATATTTGCTCCTGTTAATTTACAGCAAAGGAACCGCATCAATATAACAATTTAGACGATATACCTACACCACAAAATATCTACGCGCTGGCTTTATTTATATTATTTTCAAATTACCAGTAATTCCCCTTTAATTTCACACATACATATCATTCTTTTTCCTTCGTTTAAATAGTTCATCTTGAATGTTATGCTCTTTGAAGACCACGCACGCAGAAAAATAACAAATATGAAAAGGTACTGAAAATGAGGAAGTACAAAAAAAATAAGCACTGCTATAAAATACTTATGCAGGAGACGGGACGTGAAGACAAAAAAAAATATGGAATAGCAGTTGCTTTAGTAAAAACACTGGCGTACAGATATAAACATAAAAAAATATATAGATTATATTCACAGTATGTTAAGTCCCACCGATTTAAAAGACAATTAAGCGCTCGCTTGCTGCCGACAAGATTCTTCAGACTACAATATGCAGAATATGTTATCTAGTGAAGAAAATCAACAATGAATGGAAGTGTATGTATAAATATCAGCGAGTAACAAGCCATTTAAAGCAAACATTAGAAAGTTATTGAAACTGTACACAGTCGCACCAGCAGGAAATTACTTGGGCACCGTAAGCCCTCGGTTTAAAGCCCCTGCACCACAACTTACATTAGTAGCCATGTCTTCGTTATTCCTACCTTTGGGAGACTATTTGTAGCCACAGTGTCACCAAGTCAGGAGAGAAAGGAGATATCATGCACCTCAAGATATTTGCTATCTCCATGGTGAGGAACGTGTGAACTGGTCTTTCTAGGTTAAACTTCCATTTTCGATGAAAATACTGACGAGCTGTTAAAATACTTTCTACGATTTTTTAAAACTGTGGCTGCAAGTTTAAATCGTAGTATGAAGCTGGCGACTAAATTGTGATATACATGACAAATGAACCTACCTCACTCTCTCCTGCACAAGGAGTCGTAAAAAGGCCAGGGGAGCAGAATAAACAAACACCTTTTTCTCCTTATTTCTTCGTCTTTAATGAACACAGTTCTTACGTGGTTGTTATATTTAGCAGCATGCATAAATCAGATTAAAATACTGCATGGCGACTGTCTACAATGTAATAAAAAATAGCTGACGATAACTTAATTTGTAGAATGAAAGAAAAACACGAATATTTTCTTCGCCTCCCTTAGCTACTAAGGATAGTGGATTTTTAATCCTTGGAAAAACATGTTGACAACAATCTTGTTCAGAACGTTCATGAAATAAAGTGAAAAAATTAGCAATTTTCCGTCAAAACATCTTACTCTTACTCAAGAATAATTTCAAAGTCTTTAGCTCTTAGTCTTCTTCCCAACAACTTTATAAGACAGAAACTATTACGAAATACACAGACATTAAAAAAAAGTGTAAAAAAATAATGAACGAAAATTGTTTCTGTAAATTCCACACACTTAAGAAAAAATTTCCCAAACGACTTTGGCATATATTGACAAAGTTCAGCGGATGCGATTACGGAGAGAGGTTCATTTTATAACAAAAATTACAATCTTTCTAAGCATAGTTTTACGCTCCAATCCATAATATAACGTAAATTTATTCCTAACATCAAAGTGGCAACAAACAAGACAACATTTTATATCATCAACGACTCAACCGTAACGAGTGTTTATCTGAATACTTTGGTGAATAAAGTTCTGTTTATCACTTAAGCTTATAATAAGTTATAAATCATCTGTCACTTCTCTTCTCAACATATGGTTTAAAACCTTAGCCATCCTAACGACTCTTCTCTCTCTCTCTCTCTCTCTCTCTCTCTCTCTCTCTCTCTCTCTCTCTCTCTCAGAGGTGACCTACAAACACAGATAAGAAGACTAATACGTCGAGTGGTAAACCAGGAAGCCCATACGTCCGAATAAAAGTCATCCTTCAAGTGGCAGTTTCGGTCGTATCGTTCACACCATATCCAGACTTCCGGCATAAAAATGGCAAATATTTATGTTAAGTTGCACCGCTCTAGCTATGAGGTATGTAAATGTTTGCGCATGTGTGTGTGTGTGTGTGTCTGTGTATGAGAGAGAGAGAGAGAGAGAGAGAGAGAGAGAGAGAGAGAGAGAGAGAGAGAGAGAGAGAGAGAGTTATTTACAGGAGGACGACAACTCCAAAATAAACAGGAGCCACGGCACGGCTGCACGTACCGTCTTTGGTCTTGGCAGTTACAACAATGTGCATCATAAGATGGCAACTAGGACGCTTTGTGACATGTATTAATAACTAGCCTATAGTAATAATGAAGATGACAAAGCGAAGTCACTCACACTCACACACATACACTCACAACATATATATATATATATATATATATATATATATATATATATATATGTATATATATATATATATATATATATATATAAATATATATATATATATATAATATATATATAATATTATATACAGTATATAAGTATTGTATGCATGCATACATAAATGCCATGTTATGTAAACAGTAAGTCAATAAATAAATAATCCATTATGTAAACAGAGAGAGAGAGAGAGAGAGAGAGAGAGAGAGAGAGAGAGAGAGAGAGAGAGAGAGAGAATTCCCTCCGTACATCGCTCCTTCATTTTACACACAAAGCACTGACTTTGTTTAAAGTTTTCTCTTTGTGGATTTCAGCTGATCAAAAAACAAATCACACGTTCGCATTTGCTTTGAATGCCTGCATTCTCTCCTCGTGTATCAAAGGAATGCATTAAAACTTAATGCACGAAATGCCTTTGCATATTCCATCTCTCCGCCAGTCATATTTTACGTCTGTCCCGCTCTGAATTGCAGGTTCATTTCAAATAAGATACTCTGATACTTGCCGTATTTACATATCACACAAGAGAAAAATGAAAAGCAATTACATTTTGTCTCCTTTATGAAGCTTTCTTTCATTTTTCCTTCGCCCTGCATTATCACATGATTTTAATTATCAACTCTTACAGTTAGTTAATTTGTTTTAAACCAAGAAATACACAATTTAGATAAAATCTTTGATTCACTAACCAAGAATTATCTTTATCTTCCACACATTAATTTGTAATTAAATTCTTATGTTTACTCGTTAATATATCTGGCCTTTCACTTTTGCAAAAGATAGAAAGAGAAACCAACACTTATATAATAATACCCCTTAAAACATTTATTTTATCCAGAACATTCACCACGGTTACACATGCCAAAAGAATTCCCAGTCTCTCGTCCAAGCCTCACAGCAGAAGAAATAACATGCAGAATGTTTAAAATATATCTTATAAATAAAATAAGATATCTGTGAACACGACAACCATACATGTATTTTTTTTAAGGGAAGTATGTAACACACTTCAAAAAGAGTTCATATCAGGATCATACTTGCGAGCTACGATTAATAAGCATAAACACACGATTTTACTAATTCACGTAAGCATTCATATTCCTCGGAAGAAACACATCAGGCGAGTGACAACTTGAATAAAAATTGAAAGAATTCATTGATCATAAACCATCTAACGAAAAGAAACTAAGAAATTTCTTGTCTGGAACGGCATGAAATAAAAAGCTTACACCCACATCATGATTCTGATAAATTTCCGAAGCTAAAAAACTTTTCCTTGTACAATATTCCATCCCCACACAATATGTCACTGATATTCGTCATAGTTTTACTTCAACACCTTTAAATGAATGGCTCTTGGCAAGTCAAATTCTGCTAACTCTATCTTGGTCCGCATTCAGCTCCTCCCAAAGATTTCTTTGAAATCTCTCTAAATCTCTCCATTAGTCAGGAAAAAAAAAAACCGCCCACATCCGCACCCGAATCCTGATTCATCCTGAAATCCAATCACACCTTCCTATGGGGCCATAAATAACATTTCCTTGAAATTTAATTTCAATGAACCCATTCAACATCTGAGTTATTTTCTACATTAACAATTAGGCGACTGGATAAACAGAAGTGAATGCATACCCGATATCCAGTTTCTTTAGCGTAAAAGTATTGAATCAAATTAGATGGTAGTTATATTGCATTACTAAAATAGTTATATTTCATTACTAAAATCCTTCTCATTACTCACCTTCAAATGTTTATATTTTGCTCAGCGATGTCTGATACAAGTAAACATAAAATAGCAGTACAAGCAAGTCGCACACATTTACATAATGAATGAGTGTGCAAGCGCGGTAGTGTACAATTGTGTTTGTCTATGTCCACGTACATCTTCGTCCAAATCGTCACGCATCACGAACTCATATCCTAAATGTCTGAAATGTCTGGTGCAGCTTTTACGTTGATTACATTAACGTAATGTGAAACAACGTTTTATGAAGTTACGTAATACTATCCTGGGAGAGGGATATAATTTCAACGGGGGTTTTTATAATGTAGAAACATAACGAGATTTTTTGAAGGCCAGTGTTCATTTGTAGAAGAAAACGGGTAGCAATAACTGTATCATTTAACTTTTAGTGAGAGATATAAATGATGATCTAAGAAACAGAAAAGGAAATAATTCATCTGTACTGTAATAATAACAACTTACAATGCTTATCTGAAATATTGTTAATTTAACAGTGTAAGTATTAATCACTTATGCTGTGTGGAATAGTTCCTCGTTGGCAGAGTCGGTAGAGTTCTCGGCTAGCACTCTCCTAGGCCCGCGTTCGAGTCTCCGACCGGCCATTGAAGAATTAGAGGAATTTATTTCTGGTGATAGAAATTCATTTCTCGATATAACGTGGTTCGGATTCCACAATAAGCTTTAGGTCCCGTTGCTAGGCAACCAATTGGTTCTCAGTCACGTAAAATAAATCTAATCCTTCGGGCCGGCCCTAGGAGAGCTGTTAATCAGCTCAGTGGTCTGGTTAAACTAAGGTATACTTAATTTGTAATGAAATTCCAATTATTCTGAGGCTTTTAAAATGATCAATCTGGAACAATCAAATGAAATTTTCACTTAATTAAGAAAGTTAACTTGTATCAGTTTTACCACAGAGTTCTGCTATATTAGCCAAATGAATTAAATTCCAATATTCGTGATGTATCATACACTGATAATAAGCTGAACACTTACA
>NC_089795.1:78292662-78297662 GCF_040412425.1 Macrobrachium rosenbergii
ACTCAGCCACTCCATTAAAATAAAACACAACGAATCCTTTGGTAATCTATGGTTTTCAGTATGGCTGAACACGAAATCTTTAAAAATGAGGACACTGGCTTTGAGGGGATCTTGTAAAATGGGGAAGTTTAAATAAGCGCTGCGGCATATTTATTTCCGTTTGTAGGGGTGGTTCTGGGCCATATAGCATATGATGGGTTTTTTTCTAAAATATGTTTTATTACATAATGTCTGTCAATGCTTAAAATCACGGCCGATATTCAGTTTGTTTGTTTGTACGTTTTTTTTTATCGATATTCAGTTTGTTTGTATGTTTGTATGTTATTTTTATCAAAATCAGACATATCAACACACGATGTATTTTTGTACAATACATCTTTTGTAAAACAAAACAAATATATGACGAGAAAAATTACAACGTAACTTACAAACAAATATATGAATACAAAATCATGCATATACATATATATATATATATATATATATATTATATATATATATATATATATATATATATATATATATATATATATATATATATATATATATATATATATATATATATATATATATATATCTATTGCTTCAAGCTCTTCTTTTGCAGATCTGCCAGAAGACTTATTTTTTCAGTTTACGTTTATGCTTCATAAGATTCTATGGTTGTCTGAGGTTATGTTTGAATACCATTCCGGTTTTAAGCCTGGCCTTATCCTAGCCGAAAATATACATAAATATAAAAAATATTTCCCATTATAAGTAACAATCTGGTTGAGTCTTAATGAATTCGTCAATTATAAGCAAAAATATTTTTTTTCCAGACTTTCCTCTAGTGTAAAAGATTACCTGTAGTAACACCAATATTTTCCAGTTTGAGACAAACATTGCTGTATTCTTAAAGAATACATCTTCTAGCACAAAAATTTCCCTTTCAGAACAAAAATTTTGTCCTGGTCGAAAAGAGTATAACTCGAGCACAAATATTTCTCGTTTTCAGTCAGAATTTAGTCCAAAGGACTATCTACTAGTGCAAATATTTCTGTTATGAATAAGACCATACTCTGGTAGAGTTATTCACTGTTTTTAGTCGGATCTTGTTCCCATAAAAAAGAATACGCCTCCTAGCAGAAATATTTCCCGTTCTGAGTCAGACCTTGCTTTAATTTAAAAGAGTACTAACACAGTTTTGAGTCAAACCTTGCTCTAGTCGAAAAGAACACAATCATATACAGCACAAAATATTCTAGCTTTGAGTTAGACTTTTCCCTAGTCTCAAAGTATGCATCTACTAGCACAGATACTTCCAGTTTTGAACCATACCTTATTCTAGCCAAAAAGAATACATCTAAAGCACAAAGGTAGCTAGTTTTGAGGCGGGATTTTATTTTTATCTAAAAGAATAAATTTTCAGTCACAAACATTTCTCTTTATTATTCAGACCGTGCTTTGGTAAAAAAAAAAAATCTGTAGCAAAAACATTCCCGTTTTAAGTCAGGCTTCATTCTAGTCTAAAGGAACATATATATCAGCACAAAGGTTTCCCGTTTGTATCAAGCCTTGCTTTGGTGTAATAGAAATACATTTATCAGCACATATATTTCCCACTTTGAGTCCGACTTCGTTCTAGTTGAATTTCTCAGCCAAACCTTGCTTTAATTAAAATGAATACATCTATCAGCATATACATTTCCTGAGCTGAGTTTACTTTCACCAGTATTTCCAGCTGAGGCAGAACTTGCTCTTGTTTAAAAGAATAATCCTATTATAACAAATACTTTCCGTTCTGAGTGAGGTCATTTTCGCGCTTTTCCTGTTTCAAACCTTGTTAACAAGCGTGGTTGCCGAGGTATTTTAAATTATTTAAGAAAATGCGAATGCTTCGGGTTCACTGCCTTCAGACAGTCGAATAAGCCTTCCTAATCTCAGAG
This sequence comes from Macrobrachium rosenbergii, assembly GCF_040412425.1. Classification (NCBI taxonomy): domain Eukaryota; kingdom Metazoa; phylum Arthropoda; class Malacostraca; order Decapoda; family Palaemonidae; genus Macrobrachium; species Macrobrachium rosenbergii. Next base: position 78,294,588 of record NC_089795.1, read on the forward strand.
AGAGAGAGAGAGAGAGAGAGAGAGAGAGAGAGAGAGAGAGAGAGAGAGAGAGAGAGAGAGAGAGAGAGAGAGAGAATTTCTTTTATGTAACGGCTCATAAAAGAAAAGAATAAAAAAATTCAAGTAGTCTTTTGATGTTTTGTACTCTATTGTGAACAATATGAATAGTAAGAGGTATATGTCTGTGAGTATAAACTTGCGTGCCAGTCCATATATAAGAATTCCAGTATCCTTAATCATGATTCTACCAAAAAAATTTTATGCTTTCTATTCTTTATGTGTGAAATCTTCTTTTATACCTAACATGTTTAAAAAGCACTACGAAGACATACCTACTTTAACTAATAAAATAAAGTTTCATCACATATTCAACTGGCTTGCAACATTATCTTCCATTTCTTCTGACCTTTTTACTAAATCAATTACCCTTCTATCTACTTGCCCTTCCATTTGCATTTTTCTTTCATAATTCTCAGGAAAGTAGCATCTACTAAACAAATCCTAAAAACTATAACAAGGCACTTACCTAATCAATTATCACTACACCTTTCAAAAGATCGATATATGAAATTTACTGACATTTCCTGTACTATTCGAGGCAGCTTAAAAGTCGTCATTTATCACAAAGCAATGGCCCACGGACATGCATGCTTAAGTGCATAATCCTCCTTTCAAGACTTCATACACCTTCCCAAAAACCAGTATATTATGTTTTGTTGTTAACCTAAACTTCCTACACTCACTGGTCCCTTTTGCCTCATAAATAGGAATAATTATTTCTCTCATCAAATTTGTAAAGATTTTCAATTATATCAAACGTACTTCCTACGACACCAAACTGTACGTCACCAGTTCTTTAGAGTGAATGACCATCTAATGCGTTGGACGCTGGTTTCAGTATAATCGTTATCAATATTTTCATATAATACTTCGCCGTGAGAGTTCATACACCCATGCCGAAACTGAAACTGGGTATTAGGGGAGGATTGAACGCAGGGTTATCGACTCTGGATTATAGAGAAAATATGTATAAAAACTTGCAACAAACATCATCAGTTTATGCGGCAGCGAGTCATAGAGAGGCCATAAATCCACCGGAGTAAGAGTAATGGTAATATTCTCCCTCTCTCTCGCTCTCTCTCTCTCTCCATATATGCATATATACATACATACATACATACATACATACATATATATACATATATATACAGTATATATGTATATATATATTTATATATATGTGTATATATCTATTATATATGTGCATGTATGTATGTATGTATATTAAAACGATAGGCTACAAAAGTCGATGGCATTTTCTTGGCTTAAGATTCCTATATCATTATATTATTGTGTATTTCGCAATAACAACGAAGAACCTTCATAAAACAAAACTTTAGACGAACATACATCATTCTTCATAAAAGACCTTAATATCAGATTTACTTAAAACAATTTATAATAAGAAAGAAAAAGAGCGAAACTTATTTTTCATGTTTCATACACTTAACAAATTTCTACAGGAACTTACCTTATATGATCTGCATATAAAGACCAGAAAATCATAAATGAAACGAACCATCACCTTAAAAGAACAAAACAAACTTACCGGTACGTTGTAAATGGAACAGAAGAACTGCCTCCACATTACCTGTTGAAAAACGATAAGGAACATCATTGTCCACAACCAATTCTCGCAGATATATAAAATCTACCAACAAATTCAATTAAATATATGACACATAATTCTTGAACATATATACTAAAACCTAACACTAGGCTCATTTAGCTTCAAGTGATATATATATATATATATATATATATATATATATATATATATATATATATATATACATACATATATATATATATATATATATATATATATATAATATATATATATATATATTTATATATATATATAAATATATATATATATATATATATATATATATATATATTATATATATATATATATATATATATATATATAATAACAGAAAGTTACAAAACGTCCTTTTAATATCCATCTGCTCTACCTTGAAATCAATATATTTTCATATATGTTACCGAAGGGGAATTTTTTAGTTGATAATAAGTCCACCATCCCGTGGGTCGAACCAGCGACGGACAAGGACTCAGGACTACAGGGACGCATCATCAACCCAGTCGGCCACAAAGAGGTAGATATGCATATCGCCTCCCATCAACTCACCCGTCGAACTTGGTGTTTTGTATTTGGAGACGATATCCACCTACCTCTGCCATGTTGATCTTAGCAAGGTTTGTCGCACGTAGTTACATTATGACTATTTATATCACCGTGATTCATTTACATCAGAAAGAGAACGTCCTTTAACATCCAATCTGCTCTACCTCGAAATAATATATTTGCTATGTTACTGGTGGTGAAGGGGAGGCGATATGCACTTATACATTCCTCTTGTGGCCGATCAAGAAAAGGTCCTGCAGTCCTGAGTCCTCGTCCGTCGCTGGTTCGACCCCACGGGACGGTGGACTATTATCAACTAAAAAATTCCCGTTCGGTAACATATATGAAAATATATTATTTCCGAGGTAGAGCGAATTGGATATTAAAGGACGTTTGTAGCTTTCTGATTGTATATGAATCACGGTGATGTGAGTCATAATATATATATATATATATATATATATATATATATATATATATATATATATATATATATATATATATATATATATATATATATATTCAAAATCAAGAAGGCATTTAAATCTATCAACCAATCTCACACAACTCTCTATAAAGGTTGCAAAAGTGTTGAAGTCTTATATTCAAATACATTAAAGTATTTGCATATTGCTTACACGCAGGACTTGACCTTTTTCGCATTGGACGTGTTGTACGTACCTTTGTTAACATTTCTCAAAATGGGTTTTATTGTGGAAGAAAAGAAAATTGTCTGTCTTTCGTAATGGAAAAACAAGTTGACAAAATTATGTCACACGAAGTGGACACATTTGCACATAAATATTGGAACAAATCAAAGGATTTTACTTATTACAATATTAGCACATTTATAGCAAAAAAAT
>NC_089795.1:78302662-78312662 GCF_040412425.1 Macrobrachium rosenbergii
TATATATCAGTTAGGAATCACGAAGGTAAAAAGTGAATAATTCGAGATGTCAAGTACTTTCGTCTTATTACAAGCCATGGTCGTTGGTGCTGACAAGACGAAAGTGCTTCCTAGCATCTCAATTGCTTCACTTTTCCATGTGTGTCTGCAATTCTTGTTCATAAAATCATGTTCATACCCTTTTCGTGGTTTAAAATCAAACATATATACATATATGTATTAAATAAATTAAATATTTATAGTTATGTATATATATTTATTTATTTATATACAAATACACAGAAGAGAGAGAGAGAGAGAGAGAGAGAGAGAGAGAGAGAGAGAGAGAGAGAGAGAGAGAGAGAGAGAATATTGTGTCTGTGAGCACATTTTACAGACGGCTTCATCTAGCCAATTGCAACATAATTTTTTTCCACTAGGAATCTGGTTTGGTGCACTAAAGGGTCGACGCCTTTCAACCCAAAAATTCAATTCCGTGATATTCCGACCTCCATTCTGTCCGTTAATCCGTGAAATCGGCACGACAATGACCTTAGATTATTGAACTGCATATGAAACTGACCTGCGCACAGGATATGTATTCAAGAGACCAGTATAGAGAGTAGTGTCAGGAAAACGAATGTACACGAGAATGACAGAGCATACACGAGAGATTAGACACACACACACAACATAACTTTATAAAACCATAACGAAGATCTACATATAACAGAGCAAATCCCTAATTACCCATAGACAACAATCAACGAGAAAGAACGCGTGGAAAGGTCCGAGAATTAGAGAATGAAATCAGACGTCAAATAATCTGATCTTTTCTTACTTATCTGCTGCATTATTATAATTTTTTTTTTCTTTTTTTGCTTGGCTAAACTATTTCTTAGCTAATGCATTTTACAAATAAGTCTCTTCAAGTTAATTTTACTGTAAAGATTCAAGCTTATGCTAGACATTACATGGAATTTTTGTTAGGTGTGGCATATCCTCAATATTCAAGTTTAGTCTGTCCATAGCTTCTTGTCACTAATCAGATTTTTACATTAATCAGGTAAAGCTCCGAAGCATAAGATAGGTTGGGAAATTAGTTTACAAGGTAAACAATAATACTTGAGCAAAATAAAAGGCGAACAAAACTAGCAGTACCAACGGGTGAGTGACAGGGCGAGGGCAAATAATAGCAACAATAATTAAAAGCCAGCACCTCCTCCATTATTTGATTCTCTTTCATTCCGTAAGTTGCGCAAATAACCAAGATAGTTAAGATCACCAGCTGTCTGATTCTCCAACTAACTACTCAATTCCCCTTCACTATCCCTTATATAATGACTCATAATCTTATGTTCAGACGCAACATTGGAAAAGGAGCTTAACTGAAAAATTTGTTGGTTTCCATCGATGGTTTACTTATGACACTTCGGGTTTTACTCAGTTTTTAAGTTTTTAATAATAATAATAATAACTTTAGAAGACTGCAAAAATTACAAGGCAAAACACTACACCTAAAAGTTATTTTCTAGGAAACAAAAGTTTTACTTAACCCCGTTTTTAAATCTGATATTTAAGGATTAATTATATATCATTTACACATGTCCACTATTAAAAACATTATTCAGTTTAAGCGTGCGTCTCTGTACTACTGTAGTTACCTGACACAGCTAATGTAGTGGAAAACAATTTCATTTCTTAAATGAAAAAACTTTCCACAAGGAATCTAATAATATTTTACTAAGCTTAATATACTATTTATAGCTACTTATCAGCCTGAGCATTCTGTTGATGCATGTATGTATGTATGTGTGTATATATATATATATATATATATATATATATATATACATACATACATGCTATTACATACATACATATATATTAGTTTTGAGCTAAAAAGGAAGGAAAGGGAGTGACGGAGTTCATGGCCTTACGTATTTTATATATCATTTGAAGAAAAGAGCTACTTGAAAGATGACGGGTTGAAGCTACGCAATTCCAGAAAATGGGCCCCGAAATGTTTCTCGTTATTTAGGATAAAGGGTTTAAAGAACTTAGGACACCTGCAAATGTTCTCGTTGAATTTTGCAGGGAAAGATAAACCCACTGTGACAGTCCAGATTGAAAGCAAGCATTGTTCTAACACAATTTGTTTTTTTCTTTATTTATTTATTTTTAATTAAATACAGGTAATTTCGCTAAAAATCTCTTCTTTATTTTTCTTAGAACTGCAAAGGATTCTGGAAGAACAACACAAATGACTAAAGAACAGATTATGTTAGCTAATATAATATACCTCTAGTTCTGGGTACCTTGGAATTGGAACTGGAATATAATATTTAGTCCAAAGGCCAAACACTGGAAACCTATGACGTCATTCGGTGCTGGAAAGTTATAACAGGAGGAAAACCTTACAGTTGCACTATGAAACGACTGTTAGAAGAGGGTGGAAAGTAAGATGGAAGAAAGAGAATATGAACGGAGGTGCAGTAAAGGTAATGAAATAAGTTTCAGCTAGGGGCAGACAGGATGCTGCAAAGAACCTTAATGCCTAAGTGCACCGCGTGAGGTGCTCTGATGGCTCTACCCCCCTACGGGAGTTTTGGGCATCTCCAATGTCTAATTTCATTCTCTGACACCATTTCGAATCCGCGATTCAAGAGTTTATCAAACACATCGATTTAAGTTTCTTTGTGTAAATATATATATATATATATATATATATATATATATATATATATATATATATATATATATATATATATATATATATATATATATATATATATATATATATATATACTGTATATCTTTCTAGCGAATTTCTTTATAAGACCTTTGTGCTCCATCGTTTCCCACTTGCGACACTCACATGGATTAACCACCCGCCTGTTCACTAGCCTGTTCACTATTTAGTGGACTGGTTTCCTTCAATCTTCATTCACTGCAAAGAATGGGTCCGTTTTCCTAAAATTATTTCTCTGTATTATTACACATGCCTTGGGTAAGAAAATACTTTCCGATGTCTAATGCATAATAATGTAGCACAGTTTTATGACTGATTATGCAATGAATGGAACAAAAGGATCATTTTTAAATGTCCTTGTGTTTTGTCCTCAATTACCAGGTCTCAGATGATAACAATGCCATTGATAACTTTCAACAACAGCCGAGGATGCAGAGATGCATCGTGTCGTAAAACTAAGAAGAAAAAATTTCATAACATGTTTGCAGGCAAATATCAAATAGCCTTCTTCCGCATCAGGTGGAAATAAAGGTCGTTTATACATTTTTCAAAAATTTGGAAAAATTACAAATATTAATATATTTCCATTATCTTTATACAGTGGAATAGTTCGATAAATTAACTTTTCATGTTTTATATTTACACAGAACCTCTAAAGCATATATACAAGTGAACTGTAAGAAATCTGTCGCCTTAAATCTTCCTGTATACTCTAATCTTAGTTAGCGGGCCAGTGTTTACTTCAGTAAACCAACCACTCAAAGAATAAAGCTTGCGAAGTCAAACTTGTACCTATTTTGTTCTATATTTAGTTCCCACTTCTTATTCTGATACCTCGCTTATATTTACTTTTATCACATTTGAAGACAATTTTTCAATTATCTGCTTAACTGGAAGGAAAATTATCATTACGTTACCTTTGGTTTAAATGAAGCCATTATTTCCAGAACAAACAGCCTAATAGATTTATTACCCGCGAAGAAGAAAAAGAAGGGAAACAACAGAATTAGAGCGCTTGCGGTGGTCACCTGGTTCACTTGGACAGGCTCAAGAGAGATGAGAAAAGACCACACAAGATCATGGAACGAAAAGAGAAAAACCATTTTTACCAACACTAAAGATAAGACTGTTTACGCTCGTGGGACAGTTGTATAAATTGTGGAGGAATGTCCTGCACCAAATATTTATGCTAGCAATGTTTAAAAAAACAAGTAAAAAATACGCCGAAGTTTCTTCGGCGCCATCGAGTTTTCTGTACATCGTATTACCAAGGTCACAGAAAATGGATCTATCTTTCGGTGGTCTCGGTATAATGAATGCTGTATGAGCCACGGCCAATGAAACTTTAACCACGGCCCAGTGGTGGCCTGGCCTTTGTCGTTGCTAGAAGCACGGTTATGGCTAACTTTAACCTTAAATAAAACCAAAATTACTGAGGTTAGAAGGCTGCAATTTGGTATGTTTGATGATTGGAGGGTGGAAGATCAACATAATAATTTGCAGCCCTCTAGCCTCAGTAGTTTTTAAGATCTGAGGGCGGACAGCAAAAAGTGCGGACAAACAGACAAAGCCGGCACAATAGTTTTCCTTTCAGAAAACTGAAACCTTACATAAACGGGATGAGGAGAACGAATTTGTATTGCTTTTCTGGACACGTGGATTGGCCCCTTTCTATTTCTACAAAGGCTTTGATGCTTTTATTTATACTCTTCGTTTAACGTCAAAGTTTAACTATGACATTCCTTTCTATTTTCACTTTCTCGTTAAACTTCCAAATAAATTTCTTTTACCTTCGTTATCTTTTTCAGTCTAATTAGTTAAGGATACTGGGAACTGATTCAAAATACCATAACTAATCTTCCTTTAAAAGCAGTTTTAAATTCTTACATAAAATTCACTGCGGCTATACACAAGTGCTCAATAAACAAAACTTTATTAAATGCACTTTAACTCCACACAGGCTGGCATTTTCTGGTTTTCCGGTCCGGAATCCTCTTTCCATTACTATGGTAACATTATTACAGCAAACCATATGCAAATATTACTGAGAGAGAGAGAGAGAGAGAGAGAGAGAGAGAGAGAGAGAGAGAGAGAGGGGGGGGTTTAATACAATTACCGCAAGTATATATAATATACTCAGAGAGAGAGAGAGAGAGAGAGAGAGAGGGCTAAAAGCATCACGTGGAAGGGTATGGGATATGGCAACACGTGCGATTTATGCGATTAACAAAAAAAAAATAAAAAATAAAAAGTTTATTTAATCTATATCCGTCCTCTCTTCAAGCTTAACCGTGATGTAAGGAAGCCGCCGCAACTATCTGCAAGTGTCCAAGCACACGTGATCAGGGCAAATTGTCATAGGAAGGGACACAAAATGAAAGTATCATGATGAACCATTTTTTCTAAAAGGCAAAGTGAAAAATAAAAGATTGGGAGCGTAAGTCCTTAGTATTTCCTTAGCAATACAGCATTGAAAAACAACAACAATTTTATTTGATCTGAGTAACAAAGTATTAAAAAAATATTACATAACAACAATTATTCTGTTTGATCTAAGTCGTCTTTACGTTGAAATAAGTATACAACGAATATTTCAAATGCTTAAATTTTCGAGTGTAAAAATCTGAACATATAAAAAAAAGAACTGACCCATCCTTGAGTACTTGCCTTTGAATATGAGAGAAATAGTATGCATAGCAACATACTGAGAGGTAAGTATGATATAAATACTCTATTTCAAGACTGGACTCACATTAATTCAGTCTTAAGGTCTCTCTCTCTCTCTCTCTCTCTCTCTCTCTCTCTCTCTCTCTCTCTCTCTCTCTCTCTCTCTCAGTTTGCTCTGCAGCTACAAGGAGACTGAAATGAATCTTAACGAATAGAAAATAGATAGAGAAGAGCCGCAATCTGATATTTCCGGTGAAATTTCGACAGATACATGCAATGAAGCAGCGGAATTGCGTTCTTCCATGAACTTGTCCCCAGCAATGATCCTAATGTCTTGGTTCTTAGTAGGATGGCAAGGTCTCTCTTGCTATTTTCGGAAGATCAGGGCATCTGTGCACAGTAGTAGTCTGTGAAGATATCTTGCACAAGCACAAAATGATCTGCACTAGCGAACAGACTTCTATGAGGAAAATGTATCTGCATCTGCACAGTATTCGTGAACTTCACATATAATAACAAAATACGACAATTCACAGAACTACATACGTTTAAGTTATTCACAGAATAAAATAGAAGCCATGCCACTGATTAAGCTTTTCCGATAAATAAGACGTGGGCACACTTGGCAAGGATTTACTTCTCAGGACTTTGTTCTCCATTTCAGCTTTAGTCCAATCCTGCGTGACTTCCCAGGTCACATGGCATGCGCCAGCGGGCTCCATATCCCCATTTCGCCTTTCTGTTGAAATTGTGACCCCCAAACGCCAACCGATTTGATTAGCCTTTCATTCGCTATGGAAGAGACGTCTCTCTGTCGCATTACCAGAGCAGCTCTAAAAGGCAGAATTACCAGAGACAGCAAGAAGAATCCTTTGATGTCCTTCCTCCCAACCCCCCTTTTTTTTAATATGAGCTATGAATGGAACTTATTCCCTCGTTCTGGTCTTCCTGGTATTCAGAATTTGTTCTTTGGACAACAAATAACCAAAAGCATTTCACGGACGTTCTGAGAAAGCATTTAAAATTTTACGTTACAAAAGGGCTAAAATTATAAATATATATACACACACACACACACACACACACACACACACACACACACACACATATATATATATATATATATATATATATATATATATATATATATATAAATATATAATATACACATACATACACACACACACACACACACACACATATATATATATATATATATATATATATATATATATATATATATATATATATATATATATATATATATGCACATATGAGTGTTCTTTTCCATGTGTAGTTTGCATGCTTAACTCTGTCTCTGCTCGAAATCTGAGAAAAACATGACATACTTTTATATTCAAAGGAAAACATTACCGTCATCAAATTTCATCTCCTTAGAGATTAACCTTCCAGTAAAATAAATGTAATGGCACTTTTTTTTCACAACTTCTGGGTTGGAAGTTACTCTGTTCAATTGTACTAAGCCACTTCCTGAGAAGTCCCATCTTCTCCACTGTAGCTGGAATAATGGAATTAAGTTTATGGGTATGCACACACTGTATGTATATATATATATATATATATATATATATATATATATATATATATATATATATATATATAAACATATATAATGTGTATATATATAAGCATATATTATAAATAAAACAATATCTTTTTAAAAGACTATTTCTTCAACGCTGCTACAAGCTTTCCTTTCGAATTTCTTATGACGCAGGAATGGTTTTTTTTTTTTTTTTGGAGACTTAAGAGATGAGCATCACGAGGGCCTTTTTCATTCTTCCAGATTGGGTCAAAAGGAGACGCGGAGAGAGAAAAAATGCCTCTTCAAAACTCCTCGTAATGGAGTTACCCCGAGAGAGATTCAGGAGCAATCTTTCTTTCGTTGACATAAATGACTTACACGAGGTACTACTACAAGGAACAAAAATGATTTACGTCTTTTCCAAACTGTTTAGGGTTGTAACTGAAAGGACTTAGTTTTACTTGTTCAGCTACGTACGGTTTCTGTGCAGCGTTCAAGTTTTTATACATTTTTCTCAACACTAAGCAACTTACCTTAAGAAGGAGATGTAGGAAAAAATTTACGGAACAGTCACGCCAAATTTACACTTTCTAAGTTGACGAACTTCCTTTGCAAAAGGCTTCCGCGTATTAACTCCTTTATTGGTCTACACAGTAAGTTCATCGGATCCAAACTATTACATCTTTTTGGATGAGGTTGCTGGCCCAATGGATTTTCGAGGAGATTGTTACAGAAATTTGCTATCAAAAGGTTATTGGTGTATACATACATATATGTATATTTTATATATATATATATACACATACATACATTGATGGATAGATAGATACAGAGATTTACGACACGAATTTTCCTTTGATAAACGTTCAATTCAAAACTACTTTTTTTTTTTATTTATATTTAATGTAAACACCATTTTTTTTGAAGAGTCCCTTTTCCAGGCTGCTACCTTATTTTTCTTTATTAGTTTGTTGACGAGGGTTTATGCCGCATTTGGATCGTCACTACGAGTGTTTGGAATTTTTCCAATATGATGAACGGACGAAATTTTAAAATGGAGGTGCGCTGAGGAGGGGGAGCATGCCTCTGATCTCCCTCTAAGGCTATCTGCAGGAGAGTAGTACCGTCACTACACCTCACAAGGTGCACTGTAGGCATTACTAAAGGGTGCTTGCAGCGTCCCTTCGGCACCTAGCTGCACATATTTCTTAGCTCTTTAATTTACCTCTATTCCCTCTTTCTTTCAGCAGCCCAACCTATTATTTCTTAGTGCAACTGTTGGGTTTTCTCCCTGTTCCAACTTGAGATTCTTGTACTTACTCTCCTTTATTATCTGAATCTCTTTATCTTGATATCCAACCATTCCACTCCCTCTTTTCGACGTCAAGCGGTGAATGGTCGAAAGTGCCCACACGCATGGCTTGAAAGCCTAAATTTGACAAGTCAAAGCCCTCTGAGGCTTTAGGTGAAAGCCATAGTTTCCTTTGGAAGTGGACACTTTTTCTTTTTCCTAAGAAGTATCCCCATTTGATCATGAAGGGCTTTGCTGTTTATAGTGGATTAGTCGACTGCTGTGTGTGTGTGTGTGTATGAAGGAGCATTCCAGCGTTACTCTTTCCGTCACTGCAGGATACTTTGGTGGGGATCCTCCTGATGATAGTAGCATAATAATGGGGTGATGGGGGACCCTTGCAAATAAAGAGAGCAACGCTTGCATAAACTTCTAAAGTAAATAACACTATTGGCAGCCACACTTGCTGAACCCTGAGGTACTAAATATATGTTCCACCTAGACGATGACAATGGGTTAAAACATTTCTGTGTACTATTTTCCGCTCTCGAGTAGATATATTGGATTTAGGAGAGGATTAACTTTTCTTCCGAACTTTCTTCTCTTCTCTTCTCTCTTCCGCCGACGTCTAATTGCGTTTTGTTTTTCACGAGGTGTTGGGGTGATTTGGTGTCTACAGTTAATCTGGTTTCCCTTCCATTCACAGGTTTCCTCTACCAGCGTGGAAGATATATTTTAGCAGTGAGAGAGAACTGAATTTCATGAAAATGCCCTATATCTGACTGAGTCCTTTTTGTTTTATATTATACAAAATCCACAAATAATTCTGTGTTAAAAACAAGTTTACAAGTCAAAAATTAAGAAGTCCTCACATTTGAAAATCATGTACCTCAGCTTTTACATCTTATATTCAAAAAATTGTAAATTCATTTCCGGTTTTCCCCAAGAACTTTTCTTTCCGCCAAAAGAAAAGTATCATTAAAAATTGCAGCACAGACAAAAAGACCCAATAATGTTCCGCTTAAAGCAGGCGATATGTTATCTCGGAAAACGCGAGTAACTTCTTTCACTCGCATTAGCCAAGATAACATTCAGCTTCTCTTTTTCTTCTTCTTATTAACTACCATTTAATTTACTTTGCTACACTATATTGCATTTTCGAATCCCTTAGCTGCGCTAAAATATTTGAACTTACAATCATTAGAGGAATTCAAGAGGATATAGCAAGAGTTGCGTAATAAGTGATATATGTTGCAAACGCACTGGATAAAGTAATGGCAATCTTGCAAGAACTAACAGAGCACAATATGAGTGTAAGCTTTTTTCAATCCTTATCCATCATTTTTTCTTAAAGGTTTCCCTGAAATTCTTCAGTTGGCACAGCAAATACCACAGCGATAATGTATTTTTCTTAAAGCATCGATACAATGATTCGGTGTAGCGTACCTGCTTAAAATTTAATGGCCTTTATCCACTTATCTTTTTTCACTCAGAGCGCATCAATCCAATTCAATTAGGAAAGCTTACATAAGCATTCATTAATATTTATGCGCATAAGGTGCCTGTTCGTTTCAAAAGCTAAGCAAATCTCAAAGAGTTCCATAAAGGAAATACGCTCAAGTAATTTGATTTAGCATAAAACACTACAAAATCATGGCAAAATTTATAAAATATGTATAGAAAACATAATTATATTTCAAACCCTCACATTCTCTTTTTGGTAAGAGGTGAAATCTAATTTCAATCAGTTAATAATTTTTCGCGT
>NC_089795.1:78315162-78317662 GCF_040412425.1 Macrobrachium rosenbergii
ATACTATATATATAAATATATATACATACATACATCATACACATATATAACTGAGTTAAGGAAATAAAAAACAATAAAGAAATATGCATATTGGAACAAAATTAATGTTTCATAAATCAAAACCTACGTGCATTGGGGTTTTGAATCTGTCATTTCAAAATCCACAACTGAGACTACCGGGGATACAATCACAGTTTTTACTGCAAAATGACAAAGACGGACTTCAGGTAGTTTTTTTTTTTTTTTTTTTTTTTTTTTTTTTTTTTTTGATGAAAGAGCCTTGATGAGCATGGCACCCTAAATTCAGTAGGTCGTTCTGATCACTGAAGTTTTGAGAAAAGAATTCCTAATTCCGGAAGTGAACGACATGCACTTCAAAGGATTAATCAAGGTCTCTGATCCTCGTTAGCCGGAGAAAACACCAGACAGCGGCGAACCCAAGGCATAATTGAAGTGATACAGAAGGAGGGCGGTTGAAGTGAACACCCAGACAGAGTTGGAAGTAACCCGCTGGGTTGGAAGTGAAACCAAGATGGGAGTAGGCGCTGGGGTTGAAGTGATAACCAGATGGTAAGCGCTGGGGGTTGAGGTGATCTCAAGAAGGATGTAAGCGTAGGGGGTTAAAGTGATGTCAAGCTGGAAATAACCGCTGGGTTCGAAATGATATCAAGATGAAAGTAAGTGATGGGTTTAAATGATGTCAGGCTGGAAGTAAGCGCTGATGTGAAAGTGATACCAGATGGAAGTAAAACCAAGATGGAAGTAAGCTCGAGGTTAAGGTATCCAGGGGGTGTGAAGGAATGTAAAGCTGGAAGTAAGCGCTGGGTCGAAATGATATCAAGGTGGGGAGTTGGGTCGAATTGATGACAACTGGAAGTAAGATAGATATGAAGAAGGGTACGCTGTGGTTGAAGTGATACCAAGAGGAGTAAGCACTGGGTGAAGTGTATGAAGGTGACTGTGGTCAAGAAGGACTGTGGTTCAAGTGTACCAAGAAGGGTTGTGTGATGTCTGTGGGTGAAGTGATATGAAGAAGGAAACGCGCTGGGTGATACCAGAAATGACTGTGGGTATCAAGATGAAGAAGTAAGTGATGGTTTTACCAAGAAGGAGTGATGGGTCAGGCTGAAGAAGGGGAACTGTGGTTGAAGTGATACCTGCACTGTGTGAAAGTTGATACCAGATGGTTGAAGTGAAACCAAGATGGAGTAAGCACTGTGGTTGGGATGAAGAAGGAAGTAATGGTTGAAAACCAAGATGGAAGTGTAAGCTCTGTGGTTAGTGATACCAAGGTTAAGCACTGTGGTTGAAGTGATATCAGAAGGAAGTACGCACTGTGGGGTGATGAAGGAGTAAGCACTGTGGGTGAAGTGATATGAAGAAGGAAGTACGACTGTGGTTGAAGTGTAACCAAGAAAGTAAGCACTGTGGGTGGAAGTGATATGAAGAAGGAAGTACATTGCTGTGGTTGAAGTGATGTCAAGAAGGAGTAAGCTCTGTGGTTGAAGTGATATGAAGAAGTACGCACTGTGGCTGAAGTGATACCAAGAAGGAGTAAGCACCGGGTGAAGTGATATGATGACAAGTACTATCACTGTGGTTGAAGTGATACCAAGAAGGAGTAAGCACTGTGGGTGAAGTGATATGAAGAAGGAAGTACGCACTGTGGTTGAAGTGATACCAAGAAGGAGTAAGCACTGTGGTTGAAGTGATATGAAGAAGGAAGTACGCACTGTGGTTGAAGTGATACCAAGAAGGAGTAAGCACTGTGGTTGAAGTGATATGAAGAAGAAGTACTGTGGTTGAAGTGATACCAAGAAGGACTGTGGTTAAGCTCTGTGGTTGAAGTGATATGAAGAAGGAAGTACGCACTGCAGGTTGAAGTGATATCAAGGCACTGTGGTTGAATGAGAAAGCAAGACTGTGGTTGAAGTGCATGAGTAAGCACTGTGGCTGAAGTGATATCAAGAAGGAAATAAGCGCTGTGGTTGAAGTGATATCAAGAAGGAGGATAAGCTCTGTGGTTGAAGTGATATCAAGAAGGAAATAAGCGCTGTGGTTGAAGTGATACCAAGAAGGATAAGTAAGTATACCTTAGTTTTACCAGACCACTGAGCTGATTAGGGCTGGCTGAAGGATTAGACTTATTTTATGGCTAAGAACCAATTGGTTACTTAGCAACGGGACCTACAGCTTATTGTGGAATCCGGAGTGAGAAATGAATATCACCAGAAATAAAATTCTAAAGGTAAGCTCTGTGGTTGAAGTGAGGGCACTGTGTTGCAGTGATATGAAGTAAGATGCTGAGGGCTGAGGTGATATGAAGAAGGAAGTAAGCACTGTGGTGGAAGTGATATGAAGAAGGAAGTAAGCGCTGTGACTGCAATAATATCAAGAAAGAAGTAAGCGCTTGGGGGCTGAAGTGATATCAAGAAGGAAGTAAGCACTGTGGTTGGTTGAAGTGGTATTAAATGGGAGTAAGCGCTGGGGGTTGAAGTGA
>NC_089795.1:78325162-78327662 GCF_040412425.1 Macrobrachium rosenbergii
AAAATATTTTTTTTATCATAATCACGAATATAATTAGGTACGAGATTGACATTATTTATATGTCTTAATATCAAAAAGTTCATTTTATCTAAAATATATCCTACACAGCTTTTGAGAATCTGTACTATTTTTCTTTTTTACAGTAATTTCCCAGTTTACCGTGAAATACTCGCAATCATTATCATCATCGGTATTTTAAATAGCAATATTACGTTATGATGATAATAATGAAAAGCCCATCGTTAATGTTATTAAGCGTAAATTCAATATACCTGAACCAAATTCTTTCACTCTTATCTAAAATATCATCAAGTGAAAACCTCATTTCCTACTACACTGACGAATCTGCTAAACCTCATTATTCGCTCATTACTTCAGCGAGGTTTTTCAAACCGCGTCCAGCTGATCCCTCACAATGCTCATCAACACAGACTACAGCCACAGGATAATTAGCATGAAAGCTAAATAGGGAAGAAAAATATACAAGTTGCAAAGCATTCAAATTCATCAGAGGTACTGACGACAAAAAACTCGTGAATGACTCGTTATCTATAAATGCCTGATCGATGCTCTTGACGTATGGTGATGTGGCGCTAGCTCGGGGTGAAAATAAAGCAATGTTTATGTTTAATCAGCAACAATGTTTACAAAAGCAACATCGTTTTCGATTGGGATAGCGTCTGACATTCATCGCTAAACAACCTTCAAAATAACATGAACCACAAGGATAAAAACAGTGACGGCTTAACAGCTAAATTAACACTTCATGCTATTACAGTAGCATGTTGAAAAGACATCATCCATAATAACCTTACGAGAGCCAAGACGTTTGTTTCTACAGAGCAAAGGGAAATACTCTGAGACAACAGATACATCAAAGAATAGATTAGTGGTTATAAATATCTATGTCAATTGTCTGAACACTGACAGAAGCCAAACATTTTCATACGGAATTGAATAATCAATTGTTTACCAAATGTTTAAACATTCTATACAAATATGATCTTAAACATTCTCTCTCTCTCTCTCTCTCTCTCTGTACGCACATACATACACACACACATATATTATAAGTGTATATGCATGCAGTATATATATTCGGCCTTGCACTAATAAGAATTATTTTAACGGCTTTTGCTTTTTAGATGGAACTTCTTTTCCGTCATAAAAAAAAGGCTGACAGCTGAATAAATAAAGCCTTCGTTGGAAAGAAATTACGAATAATTATGAAACGAGAAATGTGTAGCAGTGAAATAAAAATCTTGAAGCTCATAATTAAGTAGGGTGAAGATACAAATGAGAATAAAAAGCATATAAAAACAAAATTAAATTTCCGGGCACATTAAAGGGTATAGAACTTAACTATTCATGCTCAAATACACACATACCCCAAAACCACCTATACACACATATACATACATACATACATACATACATACATACATACATACATATGTATATACATATATTGTATATATGATATACAATATATATATATATATATATATATATATATATACACACATGCCGAAATACAATACATATATACATATATATATATATATATATATATATATATATATATATATATATATATATATATATATATATATATATATTCACGTAATTATCCTAAAATAAAATATAACAACTTTGAAGGAAACACGATCCTTTACAGAAGCAACGAAGCGACAGAACAAAAATTACGAATAACAAAAAAGCCAAGCCAGACTTCCACTCAAAGTAGCAGACTTGTTCAGTGGACTAACTTTAAAATCGGAAATTAAGTATTAAGATATTCTAGGTTGTAATTACTTACGATAACAGTCTCCTCGAGGATGCTGTGCAATTGGAACTTCAAAAGTTCAAGCGAAGATGCAATGCATTACTACCCTAATACAATTCTCCTTGTATTCTAATATTTTACTTATATTTTTTATCTATTTATTTAATAATTTTTTAATCAATTTTTCTTATTCAATAAGCCATCTCTTCTTTCTATATGTCTCATTGCCTTTTGTTACTTCTTCCTAACGATCACCATATTCTTTGGAAGCTTGTTCCATGTGAATAATGTTTATCTTCTGAATAATAACAATAACAATAATAAGAACGATGTCCATAAGTCCCAAGGCATAAAAGCAGTGTTCCTCTTCTTGGATATTTGATCGGGAAACCTAGCGTGACACAGCTCTGTTTGGAGAGAGAGAGAGAGAGAGAGGTATACCTTAGTTTCATCAGACCACTGAGCTGATTGACAGCTCTCCTAGGGCTGGCCCGAAGGAATAGATTTATTTTACGTGGCTAGGAACCAACTGGTTACCTAGCAACGGGACCTACAGCTTATTGTGGAATCCGAACCACATTATAGCGAGCAATGAATTTCTGTTACCAGAAGTAAATTCCTGTAATTCTTCATTGGCCGGTCGGAGATGAGAGAGAGAGAGAGAGAGAGAGAGAGAGAGAGAGAGAGAGAGGAGAGAGAGAGAGAGGAGAGAGA
>NC_089795.1:78332662-78382662 GCF_040412425.1 Macrobrachium rosenbergii
GTTTATTACAGATATATAAGTCTGGCAAAAAGTCTTTTTATTATAAATATAAATATATAAATTTCCTAAAAAGTCTAACTTTAATAAATTAATTATTTAGTCATTCAATTGCTATTATTTTTAATGTTGATAAAACATTGACTTCATTACAATTTGAAGTCAGTACCTGTTGTAGACATAATTAAGTTTTGCGTAAAAATGATTTATTTCCCGTAAACAGACCTTAAGCTTTACTCCGACACTAATCAATTAAAAAAATAGCTGTACCTCGGGAGAGTTTCATATGAAATAACAAAAGCGTCAATTGAATTTTCTGATGTTGCATCTAAGTTGTTTCTGCTTTATATTCTGGTTTTGTTTATATTTCCAAATTTCTCATTTCTCCCTGGTGTGTGTGTGTGTATCTGTATATGTGTATATATATATATATATATATATATATATATATATATATATATGTTATATATATATATACCTTCCCCAATTCTCCTTGGCTTGTCTATCTTCCCTGTTCCTTCGTAGGTTTATCGATCTTCCCTAATTCCTCCTTGGTTATCTATATTCCCTAATTCCTCCTAGGTTTATCGATCTTCACTATTTCCTCCTAGGTTTCTCTATCTTCCCAATTTCCTTACTGCTCTATCTCTCTTCCCCATTCCCTCCAAGGTTATAATCTTCCATATTTTTTCTTTGGTTTTCCTTACGGTTATTTCGTATTATTAATTTTGGTTCCTATAAGAAATTCTACTTTCAAGCGATACAGTGAGTTTACTTGCATTATGATATGTTAAAGAGAGAGAGAGAGAGAGAGAGAGAGAGAGAGAGAGAGAGAGAGAGAGAGAGAGAGAGAGATTTACATTTGTTAAATATGAACGCAACACTACTTTTTCAGAAAAATGAAGTATGAGGCAAACGTGTGTACTAAGAGAGAGAGAGAGAGAGAGAGAGAGAGAGAGAGAGAGAGAGAGAGAGAGAGAGAGAGAGAGAGCCTTGTCATGAACCCAGTTCCCTCCTCTATTTGCCTTATTGACGGCCTTTACGTGTAGCATTACGAAGTTAATTCACCATCAAATCAGATAAGAAACAAATGTAATTACATGAAATTATTCGTCAGTAACGCGAGGGCAAATGGAAATTACTCGCGCTTG
This sequence comes from Macrobrachium rosenbergii, assembly GCF_040412425.1. Taxonomy (NCBI): domain Eukaryota; kingdom Metazoa; phylum Arthropoda; class Malacostraca; order Decapoda; family Palaemonidae; genus Macrobrachium; species Macrobrachium rosenbergii. Next base: position 78,333,811 of record NC_089795.1, read on the forward strand.
AAATTAACATCCCGGAAGTTCGACGCCAATGACTCTCATTTCCATTCAGGGCTCAAAGGCCTTATTTCTGATTGCTTGTGGGGCGTATTCAGAACGTATCACGTGACTCTTTGGTGGAGTGACTAATAGACTATCTAAAACAGACTGAAAGTCACTTCGACGGTTCATTTTTATCGACGGTTTATTTTTTATCTTAATTGTGAATGAGCGGATAATGAGCTCTAATTACTGTTCAATACAGGTGAATTTCTAGGGGAAAATTTTTAAGGGAACTACAGTGATATCGTCGAATTATCATTCTAAGGAAGTAATAACTAATAACTGTCTTTAACAAAATCCGTTTCATTAGTGAATGTAATTCAGTTCATTGTACGAATGATGCCAGACTTGATAACATTTCCGAATGTGAAATAGAGCCATCAAAGCTTGCTACAATTTCCCTTATTTCAGAGAAATTACGTAAAACACGTACAACACACACACGTACATGTAAATCACCAGAATTGCCATCGCATGAGCCCTAATCTAATTCCTAATCATAATCACACTACAATGGTCTTTCGCTGAAGAGGATTAATGGCAGCATGGCATCAAACAACATCGCAGATAGAAGAATTTCCTGTTTTTGGATGAAAAAACAACGATTCTCCTCTTTTTTTTTTTATACATATATTTAGCTGCGAAAACTTCAGTCGAAAATGGATGCAAGGTCGCATACCAGGGACCATTCGGGAGTTTGTGACAGGGCACAATGCATGCCGGTCACGATACCCTTCAGGAAGCATTTGTACAACAATTTTCCTGTCTGACCAATATTTTCTTTCCTATTTCTCTTTCCAGTGACAACATTTTTTTTTTCTTTTGACGTCTCGTCTTCCTATTAATCCTTTATCTCTTTCTCTGTCTCTCGCATGTACGTGCACTTTCTTTCTCTCTCTTTGATGGTGAATTTTGCAGTGAACTACGACTTCCTTTGACAAAAGATTATACGAATCAAGCAAAAAAGAAAATAGAAAATATTCCCAAGGTTGAAATTCGAATAAAAAATAAAGAAAAAAGTCACATACCAGAGGAGTGTTGGTGAATGCCAGTCTCCACACAGGATATAACGACTGGTGGCAGCTAAATGACCATCTAAAAGTCGGAGGGACCAAATTCCTTACAGGAAGTGAGACTATATACAGATGGGTGGATTCAAAGACAATATCCAAGTATCTGGAACAAAATGACTTTCCAGCACCATAATGAAAAGTCATATGAATAACTTCCTTTAACAAAGATGAGTCGATTACGTATGGATGCCCAGTACCAGGTCCTATTACAACCACGTCTGACCGCTCATCCGAAATGAGAGAAGATTACTAAGGCAGGATGCTATCTCCGATGATTCTATATTTTGGACAAAAGAGGAAATGCCATCTACGCGGACTTTCTAGAAATACAAAACCATCTTGGCCGTTTCGTATCACACAGGAATTTCTCAGGAATCCCAACATGGACAGGGAGACAAAAAAAAAAAAAAAAAAAACAAAATCCTGACTCGTATGGAACGAAAGTTGAAAAGGCCGTTTCTGAGTCAAATGAATTGAGGGATTAAATACAATAACATTATTCAGTGATTCCAAAGCACTTTCAGTGTCTGGTTAAATTCCTAATTCTTGTTCCTTTGATTTGTATGGATACAAACATCTGTACGCTCCGACCAAAGCTGTCAGAGCACAGAAAGATGAAACACTGTTAGGCATTTGTTTCTTGCATTGTGAGCATGTACTGTAATTGATTTTATTGATCAGATGGATGGAGGTGGTGAGGAGGGATATGGGTAAGGTGGGACTGGGGGAACAACATGCAAGGAATACAAAGAGATGGAGAAAGATGACTCGTGCGGCCGACCCTGCTAGACAGTGGGACAAATAAGGTTGAAAGAAGACGAAGACTGTAATTGATTTTATTGGGTTCGAATTAATTTTTAGTATATATTTTCTTCATTATAGAATCATAGCAACAAAAGGCTTTAGAGACAAATTCTGGAGGAATGGTTGGATAACCATATATATTTTTTTCCCTTTTGGATAGTATTGTAATGTCATTAGTCTATCAAAATACTCAAGCGCCAAGGGAGCTTCATTACAGTCAAAACAAAACCTATCAAAGGCTGGTGACCTTTTGGGTAATTTCTGAACAATGTGCTTTGCCATATTTTCTATACCATGGCCTTTCACAGTTGTATGTGGGTAAACTCAACCCCTTCTTGTTCAGTTCTTGCTCATTCAATCTTACGGCAAGCAACAACCTTTTTAAGCTCCCAGTTTAAATATTTAGTCCCTTATTTTTATTATTGTTTTTTGCATGTCACGTTACTTTTCATGCTTTTTCTTTGACCTAAAACCTCATTTTTCACCATGAGAATTAAAACGCGCTGAAGTTTGTTATTCCAGCAAAGGAAGTTTTGGTTCGTTCATTAAAAATGTCTGCAAATAACGATCTTGGATAATACCATTCAAATTTCAATTAAAGGCGACAAGGCCGTTTCCTCCTATTTTCACGATCCCTTCATCACTTCAGGTTAACTTGGCCCTTCAGATCTGCCGTTTCATGAATAATTCCAGCGTCAAAATGTCAAAGGTTAAAAGCCACGGAAGGGAAGGCAGCTCTGTCTTAGTTGGGTGTTTACATGACAATGAAACGGCAACGTGGAAACTTACAGGTGGGACTAATCACAGTATTCTAAAGAGCCGTCATGATGCATGGCATCTACAAAGTATTCTTATTTTGAAAATATACAAGGTTATAAGCCGTTATTCTGATAAAAACTGTTAACAGAAGTTTGTTGTCTTTCTCATATTAGTTTATTCACTGGATTTCCAATAATTCAATTCACACATTCTTCTAGTATTTCTCTCATTTCCAAAGTACATTATTCTTATCATTATCATTTGCTTTCAGACTATTACCTTACCTAGTCAACACCACTCAATATAAACAGTTTACGGCATAAATGATTTTGTAAATGCATTGTGTACGAGAACTATCTAATACGGTGATATTGCTTTCAAAGAGCGTTCTCATATTCTTCTGTGAAAATAGACTAACCATAATTCAAACATCCATAGTAAGGGGGTGCCAGTATTATGTATTCACTTCATATGAATGCGTATAATGTATGTATATATATATATATATATATATATATATATATATATATATATATATATATATATACATAGAAGATTGTGTATTTATGTTATATATATTTATAACTGCAGTATTCTAAAATGAAGATAAACATAAAAGTGGCTATATATATGGTATAAATATATATATTATATAATATATATATATATATATATATATATATACATATATATATATATGTATATATTATATGCATATATATATATATATATATATATATATATATATATATATATATATATATATATATATATAATCAAAAGTCCTTCGTAAATCAAAGGCATCATTATACCCCATATAGAAATGGAAAAAACCACGTTAAAACAGAAGAAGATATATATATATATATATATATACAATATATATGTTATATATATATATATATACAACCACTTTTATGTTTATCTATATAATAAAAAGTTACAAATATATATAATAAAAATACACAATCTCCTATGTATATATATATATATACATACATTTGAATTATGTTGGTCTAGTTTCATAAAGAATATAGAGGTGCGTTCTCAAAGCAATATCCTCAGACATGAAAGTGTCACGCATACTTAGGAAGATTTGGTTAATTCGATCGCAAATACAGTATAACAGATAAGTTTAATACTGTTACCCAATATTAGTGATCTATAGCAGGCAAAGAGGGAAGTTTACATTTCCAAACCTAAAAACTGGTGGATATATTTTCCAGGATGTAAACTATCGTAACAAAATAAGAATTATATAGATGGAAAAATGAAATGGCGACAATATACCAAAGGTAAAAGTGGTGCGCATGATGAATAAAGCTGAGAAATTATATAAATGCTATTGCTTTATCATAAACGTAACGCTGGCATTAAGCCCACAATAATACACTCACACGTCTATAAACATACATGTATATGTATGTATGCAATATATAAAGATCTATATATATATATATATATATATATATATATATATATACATATACATATACTGTACATACATACGTATGTATATATAAATAATATACATACACACATAAATACACACATATATATACTGTATGTGTATATATACATATACCACCTCTTGTACACAGTAAGATTCTTCAGTTTGATTAATTGGCCTCGTTACCCTTACTGTACAAAAAAAAAATCAAATTATAAAATGGAATTCTGCGAGAAATGATAAAATAAAAAAAATAAGAACAAAAAGAGCTACTGGAATGCTGGTTTTCTTTCATATACGTCCGAAAAGTAGCCAAAATGTAACCAAGATTCAGAATTCCACTAAAGACCCTCGCATTCCTGTACTTTTATTCCTATTCTTAATGTAATACTTGACACAAATTTCCTTCTTATATTTTGAAATTTCTGTTCAGTAGGATATATAAATACACACATATATACATGTATATACAAACACACATAATACTATATATATATATATATATATATATATATATATATATATATATATATATATATATATATATATATATATATCTATATATGCTGTAGATGGTAGTTTTTGGCGTAGGCATTTGGCATCGACAACATTCACCTGCGGAACTTGCAAGTCAACCAAGGTGGTCTGGTCATCAAGGGTAAGTGGTGCATCGCTCAGTTCATACATGCTAGGTCCCAGGATAACTCCCGGCTGCAGCACCAGGCCAGTCTACCCGGAAGTAAACGTGTACTGCACCAGCGTTTGCGGGCTCGAAAAAAAAAAAAATGCCTGGGGTTAGAACATCTACAACTGTGAGAAACCGGTTGTTCCTCTTTGACGCCACCTATAAAATACATAAAATCGTATAGTGAAAATCTATCTATATATATATATATATATATATATATATATATATATATATATATATATATATATATATATATATATATATATATATATATATATATATATACATACCATTTTAAACGTATGTGGTGTGGACTTCTTTTAATGACCAAAATCGCAAAACTGAAGAAAATTCTCAATATCAAGAAAATATATTTCATTAATTTTTCGCTCTCCTTTGTTTTCAACTGACAGCAGTTTTGAGAACATAAACAAAAAGAAAAAACTGAACGAAAGCAACGAAAAAACAGCAAAGCTCAAGAAATTACCGAAGGCACGTGCATCAATTTATAGTTTTGAGCGTGCAAGATCACATAAAGTTTCGTTTTTGTTAAATAACTCTGGAACAGGAAGTCAAAAAACCGAAATACTGTAAAAATCATTCTAAAAATTATACCTATTAATGTAAATGGCGCTTTGCTGATTTGAATAGTTAAAGGAAATGTTAGGAATTTTAAATGTTCCAAAATGTGAACACCTCCACTAAAAAGAATGAGAAAAATCAGCAATAAAAGTGAAACATCAATTCATTAAATTTTTGTGAAGTTTCTCAGATTTTTCCCTGATTTATTATTTTCCTTTTCCTTTCATGAAAAATTTGTATCCTGTGATCTTCTGTTAGTGAAATAACCCTTTGAATGGAGGCGCAAACAGTATCTATACAACTCATGAATATATGTATATATATATATATATATATATATATATATATATATATATATATATATATATACATATACATACATACATATATATATACATAAAATATTATGTGTGTATATATATATATATATATATATATATATATATATATATATATATATATATATATATATATATATATATACTATATATATATACCCCAATGTACTGTGCACACTCATATACCACACGCATGTAATGTACGCGGTTATAACGACAGGCATACACACATATAAACATATACATACATACATACATACATGTATATATATATATATATATATATGTATACATATATATATATATATACACATATATACAAACATTTCAATTACAGGACATCAGGAAGGAAAGCTATAGAATTTTGGATTCCAGCCAGAATACATTATCATTAACAAGCGAAAAGATTGCAAAAGCTACTCGTGTAATGCAGTGAGGCCTAGAAGCAAGTTGTCCTTCAATTTAGGCAATGAGACGTGACAATGACTGGAGAAATCCCACGCGATTACTGAGTCAGAGGTGTTTGCCTAATATGCGTGAGTTATTTCGTGTTTAATATTCTCATGAGCGTTTTTTTCTGTACGGTGAACTTATTTATTTATCGTTGTCCATTTGTTTTATGTTTGGGAGTTCTCTTTACATATATACATATATGTGTATATAGCCTATATTATATATATATATATATATATATATATATATATATATATATATATATATATATATATATGTATATATATATATTATATATATAACTATATATATACACACATACATAATACACGCATATACAGTATGCATATTACATATAGTTATTTAAATACATATATACCCGTCAAAAAGTTAAGCAGAGTTGCGCAGCTTAAAATAATAAAAAAAAAATTAAAAAAAAAACGTATGCGCAACTGTTATTACTCAAAACAAACAGCGCGAATATTTGTCAAGCTGAGAGCCCATTAGTGGGTCAGGAAACCGACAGCCCATATGTGTTTTGGCCCTCATCTGCGACCTTTGTCAATACAGCAGAGGGTAAAAATAATAAGGGCAGGATGAGTTTACTTTAAGAGATGAAATTCACGCCAGGTCGATAAACAGACATTTCTAATTAGGTTACGTAAGAGGACATCACTCGAGCACCCTAGCTTCTAAGAATTTAAGATAAGGTCTCCCTCTTCAGGATACCATCTATTTTCAAGCGCTATCACTGAAGCCCCCTTCTGTTAAATTTTTAAATTAAAGATTATGTTTCCTTTATATATAAAAACTATATTATGTAATGCTCTAATGCGTGACATTTTCAAAAATTCAATTTTTCAAGTGACTGTTTAGAGTTAAAACGTATTTGAAAAATGTTCACGGTCTCCTAATGCTGTTATTGACACAACAAAAAAGTTCAAATGTCAGTGTTGAAGAATATGAATTTAGCTGTTTAAGAGTTTATTTTAAATGTAATACAGTTATGACCTATTCTCATCAGTAATTGCATTCTCTCACTCTTCCTCGCTAACAGAGTTCTTCAGCCTCCGGTTTGTGAGGCAGAAAATGTGGTGAGAGAGAGAGAGAGAGAGAGAGAGAGAGAGAGAGAGAGAGGAGAGAGAGAGGCTGCCTTGGCTGGTCTTGAAAGCAGGCAGGTCTTGAGAAGAGAGGCAGCTGATTGCTGAGAGAGAGAGAGAGAGAGAGGAGAGAGAGAGAGAGAGAGGAGGCTGCTGGCTTGTCTTGAAAGCAGGCAGCTGATTGCTACTGAGCAAGAGAGAGAGAGAGAGAGAGAGAGAGAGAGAGAAATATATTATATATATACAAAAGCAAACTCTGGAAAATCACTAGATCGTGCAAGAGTATTGCCTGGCATGCAATAGTTGTTATTGGTGTTATTATTAGAATTACCCATAAACTGTATTTACTCTAACTGATTAAGTCCAAAAGGCCACGAGGTACACTGGAAGCTTCTCAGGATACAATGTGCACATGCCAAAAAAGTGTGCAAACAAGAAAAATGAGAAAGAATATATATATATATATATATATATATATATATATATATATATATATATATATATATATATATATAAATATATATATATATATATATATATATATAGATATATGTGTGTGAATACATACATACATATGCATATATATAATGTGTGTATACATATATAAATATGTATACACACATGGTAATAAATAATCTATACATATAATTTGTAACAAATAACAATACGAAGTCATATTTGAAATACATAAATATAACAAAAAAGTTAAAGAATGTGTGCTTGAGTGTTATTTGAAGCATGGGGCCTCAAACACAAGACTGCAGAACATCTTCCCGTGGCTGTGCACAAACTGAGGTTTAGAAGCAACAGGTGATATGGTCACCAGCCACCGAAATGCAACTAATGTGGCACGTGAGATACCCCACCAACCATAAATTATGCAACTCCAAACTGGGATGTTAAGAATTCCCATGTACGTTCGTAATCATTTCATCTGTATTATGAAAATATAACCGGATAATGGAATGAAATAAAATGCTGTTTAATATTTGAAGTGGTATACACCAGTCATGAAGAAAACTAATACGATTATTTGAGGAAATTGTCTATCTGCAGCTTCAGAAACACGGAAGAGGCAGAAAACTTTAATTAACAATACGGTTGCTTACACTCAGAGAAAAACGAATGGTTGACTCTGTCGTCCTTCGTCAATGAAGTGTAAATTTTTTAGAGTCCTTTCTTCAATGAATTATGACGGGGGAAATAAAAACGGAATTTGCACAATATGGAATATAACAGACATTATAATCCCACAACAACAAAGAAAAGTGTGTCCTGGGAGTTCAAAGTTCCTTCCCGGACTTTCTATATCCACCTGCTTCCGCGAGATGATTTTTATTGACAGTGTCTTACAAAGGCCATTAGGAAGGGAGTCCTCTAACTTTTAGTTTTGTATAAAGAAAACTAATGAGATAGCTTTTCATCGCCCTCCAGACCTTATAAGCTACTGCGGCTAGGGCTGCAAATTGGTATGTTGATCATCCACCCTCCAATCATCAAACGTGCCAAATTGCAGCCCCTCTAGCCTCAGTAATTTTTCTTGTTAAGACTAAAGTTAGCCATAACCGTGCGTCTGGCAACGCTATGAGTGCACAACACAGGCACACCGGGCCGTGGCTGAGTTTCATGGGCTGTGGCTGAGAGTTTCATACAGCATTATACGCTGTACAGAAAACTCGAGCGCGCCGAAGAAACTCAGTCGCGTTTTTAACTTTTTTTATTCATTTTAGTCTGATATGGAATGGCTTACTACTGGTTCTATTTTGCGGACTTCAGACTTTCACCAGGTTACAAGTTTTTTCTGTTCGAAATGAACAGAATGAAATGAATACCTATATGCATAGATACTCATCTAACGATGGTGTTAGGCTTATAAAAAGTAAGATGCAGAACCGGAATTAAATATGGCAGGCTTAACCATTCCTTTACGAGATTTATATTTTCTGATACTGACGTTCTCACACGATTAAAGAAGAGCCGATTCTGCTTTGGTATAACAGTAGTGCACTGCAGGCATTACTCAAGGTTCTTTGCAGCGTGCCTTCGGCCCCTAGCTGCAACCTCTTTCGTTCTTTTACTGTGCCTCCTTTAATATTCTCTATTCGTCTTACTTACCCTCTTTGTGTTTGATTCATAGGTGCAACTGCGAGGTTTTCCTCTGTTCACCTTTCAAACCTTTACTGTCAATTTCCGTTTCAGCGCTGAATGACCTTATGGGTCCCAGTGCTTGGCCTTTAGCCTAATTCTAAATTCACTTCAATACTACGGTTTCGATCCTTGGTAAGATAAGGTTTACCTACTAATCTGAATTTCACATAAAGGAAGGATCTAAAGATATGAGTAAAACCTGATTTACCAACACGTTTTGTATGGCAATACATACAAAATAGGCAAGGATTTGTAAGTTGCAAATATTACGATAAATTTTTTTTTGGCTTACCAAGTTTTGCTAGTCATGACCCGGGTAAGGCAGACAATGAGCCAGCGTCCCGTCCATGACATCGCAGCCGAAATCAATAGGCTCTATGTTCCTCGAAAGAAAAGTTTTCCCAGAAAATATTCAGTCCTGGAAACTATTGGTCTCAAGTTAACTCAGTGAAACCAATATTTTTCCCACAGGAGAAATAAGGTTGGACAGACTAAAAACATTTTCTTCTCTGTAAGAAAGGACAAAGACAGTGGAGGCATAAAAGACAAATAAGTGTCTATACAACACCCTTAGTCTGATCCCTACAAACGCTTGACGAGAGAATATTCAGGGAATTCTATTTTAACCTGCGTATGTAAAAACATCTACGTAACAAAAAAATTGGAATAAGAAACTCAAATACAGATCCGCACGACCAACAAATCGATCTTTCAGTGCGGAGCCTCCTCTCGAATGTTTTTCAATAAGACGAACGAAGGCCCCTTGTCCATCTTAGCCTGTGCTCACAACTGCTGATAAAATTTAAGCGCGCAATATATCCGCCATCCAATGTAGGTCACGGCAGCTTTGGCAAGTTCGCCAGGCAAAGCCAGCTAATAGAGATCTCTCTCTCATTACAGGAGAGACTTCTCTTTTGAGTCCTCCATAACCCTCTCAGAATTTTCTGACTTTCATTGACGCCTCTATTCCGCTCATCGAGATCCTTGACCCGGTTTCACGGCATTCTTTTTCGTCGTCAGATCCCCAGCGGCAGCGTCTCAATTCTTGCGTCGTCCTCTTTCAGCGTAATCTTCCTTTGAGAGCCGTCTCCTCAATTTAATCTGATTTTATACTAACGAAGCTTGTGCACAACAAATATATAAGCCTAGTCGGGCAAAGTCTTTCCTCCTCCTCCTATTCTCTTTCATGAAGTTGTACTCAATGGTTGTATATATATATATATATATATATATATATCACATATATATATATACTTATATATATATATATAATATATATATATAACTTTTTACCGATGGTGAGTAATTGTTAGTTTACCCTCGAAAGATCACGTCTGATATTACGATACCTTTCCTAACTTTTAATCTGGGGGCTTTAAATCGAATCAGAATCTTGGAAAACTTTTGACTCTGATGTGATGGAAGTTTCCATCCCTTTCTTCTACCAATATTTCCCAGACGTCTCTTTCACACCATGGTTACCAATTTCCCTATCGTGTCATCCATCTACTACATACCCCACTACCCTTTTCTTCCGTCCCCATATATTACTGCCGCCTCTTCCTAGTCCTCTTTTTATTTCGCTCAATTTATGTTCTTCACCTTTCTCCCTCCATCGTAATTCGGTTCCTTTCATATTTTACGCTTTCATACATGCCCTTCTTTCAATAACTGCATCATCCTCATCGAATAATTTCATAAAGCAGACAGCCGGTCAGGTTGAGACACGATTCAAGGTTTAAAAGAAATCTATCTTCTTTTAAAAAAGGTGGAAAAGCATTCACATACTAACTTAAATACAGAACTCAAGTGTAGAAACTAATTCATAAGAAAGCCTCATCAATTGTCTAACAAGTTTAGAAACTAATTCACAAGAAAGCCTCATAAAAATAATTCATAATAAATCCTCTAACAAATTTTTAAAGGATGGAAAAATATTCACATACTAACTTCAATACAGAAATGAGCGTAGAAACTAAATCATAAGAAAGCCTTATCAATTGTCTGACAAATTTTCCCTACGTGCGCGCGCGCATGTATACGTTGTCTCACACTTGAATGTGTATTTTTGTAAATAAATAACTGTGAAAGTGTTTATACGTGTTTCCAAATCTAAACTAAACTAATTAGATGATTAATTTAGTTTCACTGCCCATTAAGGGTCGTCGTTAGCGATTCATTTGTCGGGATCACCTTAGGATCTCAAGGCCTAAGGGAAAGACCGAAGTTCAGAATACGTCTTGATGATACTAAGTTTAGTTTTTATTATTCTTTATAACGATTTGTTTTGGATTTTTCACTCCTCTAAATTTTTTAACCCAATGATTTAACATGAATATAAATTATTAATTATTGACCTACTATATATACCATATATATATACTCGTATATATAATATGTATATATATATATATATATATATATATATATATATATATATATATATTATAAGTATATAGCACTTACAAACAAGACAAGATTTAAACTGTGCCTTTTGCTTCACCATGAGCCTTTGTACAGAAAAAATTACTTATTTTGATGCAAAGAATTTTTTAATATTCTGTTTACTTTCATTTCCTTTTCACGTTTTCTTAATTCGACCATCTCTCTACGCCATTTCCCTCTTCGCCAAACCCCCAAACACATCAAACTCCCAAAAAGACTTCTCTCTCCTTCCACAAGACTCCTTTCTTTTGCCATCAATCTCCTTCTGCTACAACTCTGCGAACAGCACGCCTCGATTCCGTCCCTTCCCTCTATCAACAAAATAAACACGTCTGGAAGCCAGCAGCTTCCAATATGCTCCCAATTTCCTTTCTCACACTGCTTACACTGGCGGTAAAAAACGAGAGATACAGAGAGTGAGAATGACGATTCCATATAGGAAGGAGACTGTTCAATTACCTTCCGTCTTCGGAAAAATCCTAACAGTTGTTTACCTTTCCTCTCTTTTATATGCTACTCTCGACACCGGCAGGATTTATTGTTTGTTGTCCACAAAAACAAGGTGAAATAACTACTCTGTTCCAGTTACTTTATTACTCCTGGAGAGCAGAGTTTTTATTTTTTTTTCTGTAAAGGGAGAGCTTTATCAAGTAAACGTCAAACATGAGTGACGTAACAGCCAAATTTGCAAACTCTTGTCTGCATAACCTTGGTAGTCAAGAAGATTTATTTTTAGTACAAAGTATATATATATATATATATATATATATATATATATATATATATATAATATATATATATATATAATATATATATATATATATATATACTCTACACATACATATAAAGATATGTATATATACATATGTACATACATGCACCCATACCACTATATATATATATATATATATATATATATATATATATATATATGTAATATATATATATATATATATATATATATATATATCATATATATATATATTATATAATGTACAGTATGTATATGTGCGTATGTGTGTGTGCAAAGACACCCAAATATCTACATACATATGAAAACAAGAAATGCCATATTGTGAATATATATGTCTTTCCTTTTTTGTTTTCTTGAAAAGTATCTAGACTGCTTTTAATTAGGAAACAGTCAGTAAATCGTGATTTGCCTTTTTTCAGGAATTGGCCTACAAAATCACCCCGGTAATTTAAAGTCCAGTCCTTTCAGCCTCTTCCGACCGACCGTATCTAGCCTTCATCTTAAAAACGCGTTGTTATAGTTTCCAAAAAAGCTGGTTATTATTGCCCATTTATTCTGCTATATTTAAAGACCTAAACTCCAGTTTTCATGATTTCTTTCTACAACGTCTAAAATTTCATAAATGGTTTTGCATCCACAAACTATTGTCGACACACCGCTAGTTATAATTTTTCAAAGAATTTTAGAAATGTCACATCACTCTTCATGAGGTTATTAAAAATATATTGTAACCCAGACTCTAAGCTTAAGGGTTTAGTTCTCTCTACTCCTAGCCTTGTCTGTATTCAGTGCTAAATCCGTTTAAAATCTGCACTCTTCAAATTTCCCTTTCTTCAACTTTTCATCACTAAAAATATCTAAACCTTACGTGTCCATACATCTATTGTCTCCACCAATCCATAGCATTAATTAGCGTCTCATTTTAAGAAATAATTATTCATTAAAGCTTCTAGATGCAGCATTACAATTAATCAGACAAATCATTTTCCCCTAAAAGAAAACGAAATGAGAAAAAGACCATCAAAGACTTATTTTCTCCTAAATTACTCGGATAACGTCAAGGGTTCCTCTGAAGATTGTTGAGAGAGAGAGAGAGAGAGAGAGAGAGAGAGAGAGAGAGAGAGAGAGAGAGAGAGAATTTGAACAGGCAAATAGTGGTCCCCGTCAATGGGCCCCCCTTTTTTTTTATTCCGTGTAACAGTTTTTAATCTGTAAGATGGAACATGAACAATGCTTCAACGAGAAGAAGTACCAAGGGATCGCTTTTAATAAGAGCCAGAAGATCAAAGACGATTAATGCTCTGTTCCATTTTCATTTCGGAACAGTCTCCCCTTCAGAAAGAATAAAAAGGAAATGAAAAAGGAGAACCTCGGTAATGAACACTGAAATGTTAAATCTGTGAAGTCATCCTCCACTCACCGAAGAGAGAGAGAGAGAGAGAGAGAGAGAGAGAGAGAGAGAGAGACTTAAAAAGCAGACGATCTAATTCTCCTCTGTGTGAGTTTTTACCTGCACAAGAAAGAACGCTTCCTCTTTCGCTGAAAAGAGATTGCTTTTCGAAGAGTTCTTCGTAACAGTCCGAATATCATTATCATCTAAATACACCCACAAAAACACCGTGAAAAAACATCATTAGCAAATGCACTTACATTCGTGTGCCATGCTTTGCCCACAGGCCTGCATCTTTGTGTAACTCGTTGCTTTCTATCTGATGATGCAGAGAGGCAAGATCTAGCTTGGCCTATCCTGGTTCTCCTTCACAATGAAAATTAAAACTCTGGATTAGCGTTTAAATTGGCAGACTTTCAAATTTCTTGTAGATCTAAGGGTAAAGTAGTGTACCTCTAATAAACCCACACAAATGTTAAATCTCTCTCTCTCTCTCGCTAATTATCGCGCCGCTCCTTTTCTCAATATTCCTATTCTCGGATTCATAAATAACAGGATTCTCGTACAAATACTTCAGCATTCTTGAACCATGATTTAGAACAAAACAAATGAGTTGTTGCACCATTAATCTGCAACCCGTTTGTTCAACATAAAGATTAATGGAGTACCAGACACGGAGAAATGATTTATGAATGAGCGAATAAATGAATGAACGACTAAATAAGTGAATAACAGACTGAATTAATAGTGAATAATTTGCAAACCAGAATACTTGATGTATTACATCTGGATGTTTTAGAGGCAAGGTTGATTTTCTCTGACATTTAATTTCTTGTGACTTTGACTTTCACGGTGGCGTGTCGGTAAAGGAAAGCTTTTGATTATATCAGTGAAAAAATAGCATTTTATAAATTACATCTGGAATACTTCGATTATATCTCAAAAAAGAATAATTTCATACATACTGCCATTAAAGTTCTTCACCCAAGTAAAGAGCAAATGTGTGAAAAGCTTCCCCCTGTCAAGAAAGTTTAGGTTCAAACCTGTACACAGTTAAGATGCTATAAAATAAGGTATAAACGCAAAGAGAGAATAACCAAGAAGCGAAAAACAGAAACTGCCTCGAAGGTTTACTGACCGTTGAATACATTTCGAGGTACCTCCGCCCTCGGGGTGGGTGGAGGGGGTGTTTGGGGGGGAAGGTATTTTAGCCGGAATAATTGGGCTGCTGGAATAAGAATGAGTATGAGAACGAAATTAATTACCTGTGAATGTTGAAAAATGCTGAAGTATATGAATATGAAAATCCATACGTAAAAGCACACACATATGTATATATATATATATATATATATATATATATATATATATATATATATATATATATATATATATATATATATAAACACATACACACACACATATATAGGTGCATACAAAGGTTAGTTCCAAAAATTTACAAACATTCCAGTTTTCAACGCGTTTCTTTGGGATGAGGTTGCTAGCATTTTAAATATATCTATCCATGTCTTCGGTAATTTTTTCCTCTTTATACCATCTGGGTATTCCAGTCTGTGCAAATATACTGGGGAAGTTCAAGGTCCTCTGCCTCCCTCCATAAAAGCGTATACTGTTATGAACGATAATGACATTCATTATCATTATAATCGTTAACTAATTATCACAACTACTGAAGAATGACATCATTATTATTTACCCAGGAAATTACTCCTACAGAAAATTTTGCAAGATTGTAATTACATGCGCCAATGGAGGAAATAATTGGTCTTGGAGGGGCGATTATAATCGCATTGTTTTCGGAGATATATTTAGGTGACCTGTCCTAAATCTGTATGAATCGAGCTCGTCACGCAACCTACCACTAATATTGTTTTAATCCAACCCAGTGACCTATATTTTTCATCTTCTAATTCAGGCAAGTCGTGCTAAGCCATCCATATATAACCTGAATTATTACTTATATCTGAAAACATGAACAGTAATTGCTACTAATCATGCTTCAGCTAGATACAGTATCCATTCTGATTTATCTTCTAATTATCGAATATGTGAATCTAGGTCACCACGAAATACTGTAATTTGAATATGATTATACCGGAAATCATAAAATAAGAGAAGCTATATGCAGTCCATTTCAATTATAACGGCGTCACTAAACACCAAGTTATTCTCAACTCATTTGAATTCAGTTATACGTAAAAAAAAAGTAGTGCAAGTTGTTTACATAAAAAAAACAAACGTTTGCTCACTTATTCAACTCTACTACTACTCATTAATGTTAAGTTTATTTGGTAACTTTTCTTCTTAATGTCATTTTATTTGGTAGCTTTCCTGTTTGTTATTTTCACCCGTATTTTAGTACACTTCTCTCTTACTTCTAGTTTGCTACTCTTTTTTTATCTGTGCACACAAACATGTTATTCTGTACAGTCTACCCCAGCAAGATGACTTCTCACAAGTTGTTCCACAAGGATGTGGTCACTACGAACCATAATAATAATCAAAATTAATAGCACAAAAGAAATGAAACGCTGGCAAGCAGAACCACCGAGAATTCGACGGTGCAGTTTACTGCAGCACAACGAAAGCCCACTTCTCTAAGAACGCCATCTGCATCTGAAAACGACAATGAACTCATTAGCGCTATGATGGCGGCTTATTCTTGTAACGTCTAACAGTCAGGCGTTTTCAGCAAGTCTGTAGCTCATTAATGAGAGGCTTCAAAGTTCTCGTTTTCAGTCTAAATTATGACTTGGACGGATCTCATTTCAAGAGAGAAAGACAGAGTCCCAAAGGATAAGCTGTTTCTGTATCAGAATAGAGCAAGCCTTATTTTAAGAACAGTTCTTGACCTACATAAGCGGTGCGTTTGATGTTCATTTACATACCATACGGTATGCCGTCGGAATTTTCTGAGTAAGAGGTCATAGTCAAGTTTGGTCAAATAACAGATTTAACTCTCTATACAGTACAATCGTTTAGGATTTGCATATTCTGACCTTGACCATATAAAAAATCTGGCACAGATTGATAATTGCAGAGTCTTTTCTTAACAGTGCTTACCATTTGGAAGTTGAAAAACTATTTTACTCAGCTCTAGAAACTTGTGTCTTTTGAATGTATTGTAAAGGTAAAGAACAAATAAAAATACAGCATGAACTGCGCACTTCACAACATTTAGATACTAATAATAAGGAGAATTATTGTATCGTGAGCACATGAGCTCTTGTAAACTTTAATAAAGTACATTATGTTCAAGCTTACAACGTCTTACTAATATGCGTGCATAAAACATATGAATACTATCTATATATATATTTCATATACTCAAAGGATGAACCACTGAATCGCTTCCATATTGTCAATGGCACCAAGTGATTCTAGATAATTTTCTTGAAATTAAGTAAGGAGTCACGCACTTGTGTTTACGAAGCAGCAACACGAATAATTGACATGTAAATGTCTCTCAATAACACTTCGTATTAAAATCTTTAAAGAAACCAACAGCCGTGATTACGGGATAAATGAGGCGAGGAATAGGCGCCCTAATAAAACAGGTTACTGAACATCTGCCCGATTATGGAGAGTCATCTCATCTCATATCAGGCATTTGATTAAGGGAAGAAGTGATACCGGCGATTCTCGTAATCCTCTTTCGATAAATATTTGATGTCTTCAGCAGAGGGTTCAGATGAGGATGTGTTTATCCGTTCAATCCTGAAAAGGAAGGAGGGAAAATCGACGGAAAATATCCATTAGTTCACCAAATGAACAGAACGAAGAGAAGGGTGTGCAGGGAGATGGTTAAGTCATGCTAAAGCAAAACAAAGGTTCTTTTAGTTGTGTAGATGCTGCTTCAGTTTCATTCAAATAGAAATGGTCATCGTCCTGAAATGCTAATGAATATATGAGTACAGAAATCGTTCTATCTCTTTGTTCTTCGTGGTGCAATTGGCAGCACTCTCGGCCCCATTTACACTGGGAATTTGCAATTGGTTCTGAACTGGACCAGGGAAGAGGAAAAGTGCGGGCTAGTAGGCTGATGTGGCTAGAACTGGGAGTTTATATATAAATTATATATATATATATATATATATATATATATATATATATATAATATATATATATATATACACACACACTAGAACTAATGAATGCATGAGCATGTGTTTCACAGACATAAATTTCTGACACATCGGGATCAAACTCCGGTCTCTCAGACGAAAGGCCAGGGGCGCTACCAACTGACCCACACAAATCATGAGACAATTTGGAACCTAATTGCTTCTGTACTCAAGTTTTTTCATGGGCAGACTGCCACCTAACGTACCAACGAGTTTTACCCAACTTACCAGCCCACCAGTGAGTCAATTAGTAGCATTTCATTTGAATTACTCTTCAGCATGAATATGATGGAATGAATGAACGCATGAGCACTGGTGGGTCGCAACTGGATAAAGTCGTTGGTATGTTAAATGACAGCCTATGAGGAGACCAGCCTAGTACGCAGTTCCAAATTGTATCTCATATTTATTAAAAAAGATCCGACCAATAACTGTCTTTGAAAACGACGGATATTAGTGTCTAATCCATAGTTTTCGAGATCGCTGAGATGAATGGTGACACTCCTGTTGCCCTCTAAGTCCAAGTTCAGCCCCGATAGGAAGGGAGGGTGAGAAGGGGTGAAAAACAAAATGTTAAACTATCTTCACAGGAAGTTATTTATCGGTTGTCATTCAGTTTTCCCGGGCAGTGAATGTTTGGAAACTGATAGGCTTTTATCAACGTTCCATTCCCATTTTGCAATAATAAACAGGCTAATCACGGCATCCATGATGTACGAGAAAGCACGGTTGGAAAGCAGACATTTCAACATATACTGTGGTATTCTTTTTTTTTATAGCTCTTTGCGCTTTGTGACGATTTTTACTTATAATGATTTGGAACTGCTGTAGCAATTTTATTAACTAGACTTTTTAATCATTATCATCTTTCCATTTCCTGAAACGAGAGAAAAAATGAAGTTCTACAGAGATATCTATCACGGCTTCTGCATATTTTCATGTGTCATTTTTTAACAATAGCAAAATAATAATGAAACCACTGCAATAATGGAACTTGCCTTTTACTCAGCTGCACATTACTTGGGTCGTGATACTTAAAAAAAAAAAATTTTAAAGCTGTTCATTCAGAGTTTTTTTTTATTTTTTTTTTATCATAACGCACTGTCCTTTCTTAGTAGCTCTCGAATATGATTCCATTTTGAGAAACAGGTGGCACTTATGAAGTTTCGTTTGTTCATTATAATTTCCCTTTGTTTCAAATCCCAACAGCCGTTCCAAAAGTTACTGGGGTTATTTATAACCTACGTTATAGAATTTCCGAAGTAATTCTGATTTCAGCGGAATTGCTATTTGTTCCCGTAAATATTAACGGCAATTAACCTACCATACAAATGGAAATCTGACCCAGGTTCACTTAAGCTCGACTAGAGGTATATTGACAAAAAAATAAATAAATAAATAAAAAATTTACTGAACCATAAAACAAGTATTTTTCATTTTCCGGATTTTTTCCTCTTGAGTGGAGGACACTACAGGAATACGAGAACGTTTCGAATTTGGCTCCCCAGTATAATTCTACTTCCTATAGTGCACGCATTTTCATGGCTAGATCTTGAAATAATTAATGTTATCTATTGTCAAAGTCGAGAAAAAGATAATAAGCATCGTGCAATACCAATTTAAATGTAAAGACTCTGGAATAATAATAATAATAATAATAATAATAATAATAATAATAATAATAATAACAATAATAAACAACAACAACAATAATAATATAATAATAATAATAATAATAATAATAATAATAATAATAATAATAATAATAATATACGGTGAAATGTAAAGTTTTCTTTCTAAAATACCCCTATCATTTAGACAAAATTTATCGCACACAAAGTTAGTTGGTTAACCCTGAAGAGGATAAATAACACCAGAAACTTGAACTTAAGAGTACCAAAGTATCTGGATATGTTCTTCAATATATAAAATAGTCGTGATATCTCATGACCCATTGGATCAGTCCCTGTTAGCCCTGTATCAAACGCAATAGGTATAGGCTCGAATCCTGGCCAAGGCAGATGCTCTGATATAAACTCCTTTTTAACAGAAATTACTTCCGAGGTAAAGTGTGCCTTAATATCTGTGAGCATAAAGCCAGGCGTGTTTAAGTGTTAAATCTATCAACATTTTATACATAGATACATATATACATACATATCTATACACATACTGTATAATGTTTGCGTGTACATACACACATACATGATGTTATACACACACATATATATATGTGTGTATAAATATATGTATATAATTTATATATATATATATATATATATATATATATATATAAAATTATATACATATGTTTTATACATACATATCATATATATATGTCAATATGTATATATATATATATATATATATATATATATATATATATATATATATATATATATATATATATATATATATTATATATTAGTCTGAAACCCCGAGCGGGTGTTTGTTTCCAGACATGCCTGTAACACTATTTGAATTGTTTTTATTATGCATTGTACTCTAAATTTCAATTTTATCTCCGCCGAGGGGAGAATTATCATACCTTTGAAACGAATGAATAAAAAACAAATAGTGCTACTTTTTCGTTTTGTTCGTCGTGTCTAATATCGAACTTCCTTGTTTTTCACATAGCTCTGTCTGTCTGTCTGTTTATGTCCTACCAGAAGGGAAGCGGTAACTTATTAAAAGTTTTTTTTGTCATATTTATTTACTTTCCCTGCGAAATGAGTGGCTCGGTACTTATTTTTTTTTTAGGGGGGGCGGACGTTAACAGCACTCGAAAAAATTCACTTTAATTCTTTCTACAGCGACATCAAACATTTCAAACAATTTTCTTTTTGTAACGAATGACGACTTTTGTCATTTTTTCTGAACGGAAAAAAAATTCTTAATGTTTGTACACAATTCTCTTTCAAGTGAAAATTACTTTCAACACTTACATTTTCCTCTAACAGCGTAAAAATCGGAAGTTTTTCTTAGGAAATGGTTATGAGTTTTGGGGGCTTTTATGAGCGCCATTTAACTGTCAAACTGATTTTTATATTTGCAGCAAATACTTTTGCCATTTTCTAATTGTTTCTTTCCCGAGTGACAGACTTTTCAATTCTTTTATTCATTTTCGGCATCTCAAGGTCAAATTGAAAAACTCAGTAGGAAGACTTATTTTATGTTGTGAAAAATATTATCAGAATTTAATAATTAATATTTCATTAGAGCTTAACTTGTACCTAACAGGTGGGAATTTCCTAAACTAGTAACCTTATATACAAAATCCTTACTGCAATTTTTCGAAATTTTCACCTACCGCTCAAATTGCAAATACTCTACAGGAGCCTTCAACATGTTGCACACGTGAAATTCGTGTGAGGTTTCTGAATTAATTGAATATTCTGGAGGCCTTCAGAAATAGTATTGGCATACTCTTCATAAGCTAAGAAACCTTCATAGGCTCCCCGTTTTTTCACCAGCTGAACCTGCACCTTTTGATGTGCTTTAAAGCATTCTGATTGATTTCGTATCGAAGAGGTGAAATCGATATTTTAAAAAGAAAGGCACTACGATATTCAAAACACCGTACGTAAAACCTAGCAGTGACACACATGTATATATGCATATATAAAAACAGTATATGTATATACACACACACACACACACACACACACACACACACATATATATATATATATATATATATATATATATATATATATATATATATATATATATATATATATAGGCTGTTTCCCTTAACAGCACACATGGCTCCACGGATAAACTACTAAGTCACGGAAGACCTCCGGTGCAAAACAAATCCTAATCTCAGCCAATTCAATTACAGAAGGCACTTCAGCAGTTCGTCAAACCTTCATACCCTCCCCAGCCCCACACAGACTTGCAAGAACTCGTGAAATTCCCGGATATATCTTTTCGTTCCAACACCTGTTACACGAAATATTGCCAGCAATTCCCGTCTCCCTCCCCTCTCTCCTCGCAAATCTTTAGAATTGAACCTTTTTTTCACGAACCAATCACCCTCTATTCACCCCTTGCGATCCATCTTCCCAATTATTCTCAACCCTTTCACCTCAACATTGCGGTGCTTGATCATGTCTCACTTTCTCAACCCACTGCTTCCAACGATACTACGTAATAATTCATCTCTGCAACATTTACCTCTTTCTATTCATTCGCAATCAACGTCCAAGCTTTATTTTAAAAGATAAGATTCATATTAACAGTCCTTTCAAGAATTATATTCCTCACACACTCCTCTTCTCAACCAGAATTTTTCGAGATCTTGGTACCTGGCTCTCTTCACCTCTCCATCTCGTATTTCACCCTTCCATCATCAGTTACCTATATGAATCTAACAGTTCTGCTTTTATACAGTCAATAATAATACTCTCACACACACACACGCACACATATGTATGTGTATGTGAGAGAGTGTGTGTGAATGTGAGTGTGTGTGTACTTATGTACATAGATACATTGTAAACATGTTAACGCTGTAGTTCTCACTTACTGCATTCTTTCCTAGCGTGCGTTTTGTTACTTGCTCATAGTAATTTTCCGAGATTCTACTCGAGCAAATTCTTAACGTCAGGAAACTAGAATGACTAAAGAGGAGCTAACATGAAAATGGATCGACGAGAGTCGTGACCTTCGGAAGAAGTAAGAATAAGAGAGTGAATGAAAAGGTGCAGGCGGTTCGTTCGAGATAAATGGAAAAATTAGGAGTAATGGGAACAGCCTTTCGTTCTCATGCGCCAAATCATGAAGCAATTTCCCGCGCTCATCGCTCTGATTATGAAGCGATTTCACTTCCCAAAGCACCAAGTTTGCGAAAAATGTTTCTCTTTTGTGCGCGCCTTCTTCCGATGGAATGCCAGAGAAAGGAGAACAATGCTAGGTCAAGGGGTAATTTTTTTTCTCTTTTTACAAAGTTGTCATAAAGAGAATGTTGAGAGAACTTATATATACATGTCCAACTTTTGTCTCCATATAGATTTATACGTATATTATTAAAGTTTATGAGTATCATTTGTGGCTGCAATTTGCATATGCAGACATACTTGTACGAATAAAAAGCATGAGTATATACATCACTACATACACAAGCACGTACACACACACACACACACATATATATAACACATACGTACATGAATACACACACGCACGAGAGAAATACAAAGTAACAGGATAATTTGCATAACAAAATAGCCTCAATCCTCCCTCATAAATTTTGGTTGCAAGCGAATAATCGCTCTAAGCTGACGAGCAGGATTTTACCGGGTTCCAAGAATTATTTTCCTGTCGTTGTGTACGCGCTTAAACAATATGATTAAATTCCTCCGATTTCAAGAAACACCAACATGCACATATTTATGTATACACACATACATTACTGTACACACACACACACACACACACACACACACACATATATATATATATATATATATATATATATATATATATATATATATATATATATATATACATATATATATATATGTGTGTGTGTGTGTGTGCCCTCCTTTCTTTCTCTTCGATTAAAAGCCTTTTCTCTCACGGATAAACTAGGGATTGTATGAGTTTTCAAATTTTAAGCTAGAATTCTGGTATAAGCGGCTCTCCTAATCTATTTCTTCACCCAGCTACGAACCAACGCCGTGGGATATCTTTTAGGTAAATGAAGTCAGGATAGTTGACATCAGAATACGTCAAGTCGTGTGGCTCTTGCCAAGGATTCAAACCACAGTATTCTTACTACCGAGGCTAGAATCGTGACCATATTACGTGAAGCCTTTTCCTGAGAGAGAGAGAGAGAGAGAGAGAGAGAGAGAGAGAGAGAGAGAGAAATAAAAAAAATAAAAAAAGAGTTATTGCCACGTCTAAACTTGAAAAGCTGAACCGTATTAAATAACAACATATTTGGTAGCCTCGTGTACCTACACAAGAGAGTTCACCAACGATGCATCAAATATCATCAAACACACTGGGCCACTCTTCTCTCTCGATTCTTGGTGAGACCCTTCCATTCTGATACGTCTTTCGTTGTACCTGTTCATCCCTCTTTTCCATTACAACAGATGCGAATTATACCCTCATTTTACCAACTCTCCAAAGTTCTTTCTGTCCACACGAACAGACCATCTCAATATTGTCTGTTCTATACTTTTCCCTTCCCTAAACTATTAATCATTTCATCTATAAATCTCTAAAATTCTCTACCCTGGCTGGGACACACCACATTCGAATAATCACCAGGTATATAAGTTACTGCATAGGACAGACAGGGAACAACCATAAGCTGCTTTCCCTACTGTGAGGTGGCTCCAAAGAAATAGAATTAGTAGTTGCTGTCCCATTCATAATTTAACTGCTGAATCAATAGTAAATCCATAAAGCAGAAAACTCCCCTAACATTAGCCTCTTCATAAGTGCTACCAAGATGTTCATCAACAGCACATTCAACCCCTCTACAATCCCTCCAATAATCATAAACATACCATAACTATACGTGACCCTATCCTTAAGATTTACAAACACACATATATGTATATATATATATATATATATATATATATATATATATATATATATATATATATATATATAACAAGCAAAGGCTAACACTTCAACGTCCCTTTGAACCTACAACCGTTTTTCGTCACAAATATGAAATTCAGCAATTATTTATTACAAAAAACAAATTGGGAACGTAAAGCATTTCACCGCATCTCGGAAACTATGTCGAAATGAAGAAAGTTTTTCGCGTCTTTTTACTGAATAATGAAAACTGCCGTCATAATATCCTCGAGCAATTACGGAAGCGTGGAAACGTAAAACACTAGGTTGAAATGAGATGAAATAAAAACCGCAAGTGAATATTCTGTTTTTTTTTTTTAAATCTCGCTACTTTTTCCAGACTTTTCCCTTAAGAGTAAATGGATAATGTGGAAAATAGTAACAACAACCTACTTATAGAGAACACCATAACGACTCTCAAAAGCCTAAATAAAAATTCCACAGGTATATACTACAAATGTACTAGACTGCAGAGTTTTTGAGCACGCTTACTAAGTTACCAACTAAACTTAGTATTTTCATTACTGCCTCTCTAAGCATCCTTGAGCACAAGGACATACAAAACAATAACCACGAAAAGAGTGATGCACATGAAGTACTAAAATATATAGTAATGCAAGAAGTACTAAAAATATAGTAATGCAATTAAGTTTGAGCATTTACTTAAGCGTGCTCACGAGACAATTACGGAACATGCCATTTCCTAGGAGAATGTCAAATGTAGAAGGCATACGCTTCATTGTTAACCCAATAATGGGTCCCTCTGAAGTGAAAAGTAAGTATACCTTAGTTTTACCAGACCACTGAGCTGATTAACAGCTCTCCTAGGGCTGGCCCGAAGGATTAGACTTATTTTACGTGGCTAAGAACCAATTGGTTACTTAGCAACGGGACCAACAGCTTATTGTGGAATCCGAACTACATTATAGCGAGAAATGAATTTCTATCACCAGAAATACATTCCTCTACCATGTTGGCATAAAGCCAGCTTGATCTGACAAGAGACACATCCAATACCGCACCCCCTACCCTAATGAGGAAACAGATTATGATTTAGTTTCAAGGAAACGACAACAGATTTCTCAAACTAAAAGAGAGAAATATTCAGTTCTTCCGAGAATGTCTGTCAAGCAGTCTTTTTTAGCAGAGATGTCTCGAAGACAGGATATACGACGTCACTTTATTATTGTCCCTACAATAATTCTGTTTTGAGTCTTTCTATTTTCACAACAGAATTCGGGTAAATATATATCACACGCTGAGAATGGTAAAAGAATTGGAGTATCTTAACTTTTAAACCTATGCGAAATACGACTTTATAATTCCTTTGATTTTGTAGTTCTGGTACATAATTTACAATATGCAACTTATAATCTTTAAAGGATATAAAGATGTAGTTAACTGCGTTTTCGTATAAATTTTCATATTATACATTCACCACTAATGCAAAAACGAATTATAAAGGATTTTAATAAATACTCAACACTTGGAGAAGTACAATACATGAATAACATGTTCATCTGCCAATCATCTTTACAAGTTAAATAAGATGTATATCAACTTTGGAGAAATTTACCATTAGGAAATAATTTTTGCGGCCAATAAATATTTAAAAAGAAGCTTTACTTTAGAGTCAGCATGGATCATTAAATATCATCCATCACTTAGAGTAATATCAGTTATTATAGCAATTTCCAAACAATTATTTTGGAAGTGTTTTCTTAACTGGCATACAACGAGTAACAAAACACCTCGTATGACTAAATGCATAGTGATGAAAGCTGCCAGCAGATATAAAACTTCGCACGTTTACCAGACCCCTTCATGCATATGTATTCATGGTCACACTCGTAATAAACAGAATATCAGTTATCGAAACTGAAAAAAATAATGAAACTTTGTATGTTTTTTTTTAACACAATGCGTGAAACTATTCTCGATACGCATCAAATTTCACTCAAATGTGAGGGATAAAATATTTTCAACCGTCAATTTTATATAGTATAATAACTGACGAAAATATCCAAACGTTTAGCATTAAATAAAAATGGGAAAGTTTCAAGAAAAAGTAAATTAATATAAAACTAAAATAAAAACATAAATAAAAAGTAAATATGAAAATAAAAATTATAATAACAGTTTTATGAATATGAGAAGTCAACAGTTCCCTTAGTGACAAGTAAGAAAAAAAAACCCAGTTAGCAAAGGATTAAAATATGGGTGCAAACCGTTTCCATCCGAGGTCAGCTGGCCACAAGGTTATGATGACGTCATATGATGTCATGGTTCATCATCTGTGACAGGTCAGTTGGTCTGAGAGTCGTTTCGGAAAACTGCCACATCAGCCACTTCACATACTTGCAAGAAAGACGCACAGAGAGCACATCGACCCTTATTTCATACCCTGAAGTACATTTTATTATTTGTATACAGGATATTTTATGTTCTTTATTCGAACAATTCCGTCACACATCAACCCAACACAACCTGAGATACTCCTCCAGTTTCTCTACTTGACGAAAACTACAAGAAATATTCCGATCCATCTTTTCACCTATGCTAATCTTGTTACCGAGTCTATGCCGCAATTTTTTTTCCTTATATAAATCTTGATCCAGTCCCGATACAAAGACACGACCAGATAATATTACCATAATACTATCAGAGCTTCTACTACTCGTCTTGCCTCATTCTATTTACGATTCAGTACGCTCCACCATATTTTTCCCAGTAAGGAACAGTCAGACATGTGTATAACGACTTTCCTTCATTTTCTCACTATTTTCTGTAATTCTTCCTGATAAACATGTGAACATTTTACTTACTCCTATTATCAAGTTACTGAATTCTCGACAGAACACATTTGAACTCTTCCACATGACCCCCCAAATCCTCCTGATATACCAGGTACAATAACTACTCATCCTACAAATAATTTTACATTTACTATATACCCTGCCCTTTCACTTTGGTTTCACAAAAACGTCAGAACCTCTGGCTTTCTCTCCTTAAAATTTCTTAGCATTAATAAGTTCGTTTTTTCTGAATCATTTCCTCCCCCCCCCAATCTCCCAGAATGATTTTAATTGTATGGCTTATCATACTAAATTTACGTACAGATTTACTAAGACAAGTATGAGTTTTCTAGTATCAGGACGCAAAAAGTAAGACTAAGCTTTTCATTTTCCATAGCATTAACTTATAAAATTCTTAGCATCGGTAAGAGCAATATCTGAGAACATCGTATCACATTAATACCAAGAAAATGACACGCCACGGCATTATAACGTAAAGCCCGTTCTCTCATCTTACAACTAACAGTGAGCTTTTTCTAACAAGGGAATATTATCCAGATGATCTCTTATTTAAGATTTAAGGATGTTTTCTGCTCTGGATGCATTCTTTGTCGCTCCAAGGCAGCATCTGAAAAGTGCAGTCTCTGGAAAGCCTGCCTAGAAAGAAACAACTACACATTTCTTCCTGTTTTCACACTAAGACCGAGCGAGAGAAACAATCGCATGCTATCTTCCCTCTTTTCAAACTAAGACCGAGAGAGAGAAACAACTGCAGGTTATCTTCCTGTTTTCAGTCTACGCCGGAGCGAGAGAAACAATTACATATTTTCTTCCTATTTTCAAACTAGGACCACGTGTGAAAATTAGAAAGACGCGGAAAGCTAAATAAGGAACTGCCTGCCAAGATGAGAGAGACTTCTAAAGGCACAAAGACCATATAGCATTATAAGCATCAAGGTAGTTTACAAACAACGACTGAATGACGGTGACAAATTGAAAATAAAAAAAAAAGAAGGAAAATTCATGACCAGCTCTCCACCGTTGATCGGTGAGAGTCCACAATTAAGTATATGAGCCTGGTGCATTTCTTGTTATTTTTATATCTAAAAAATGCAGCTTTGCTCACATCCACCCTTTGTCACACGTAAAATGGAAACAAGTAACGGACGTCTAAACTAAATGATTCAATAGGCGTCGCAATATCGAAGGCTATTGGCGCAGAGTCATTTTAATGAAGAAACTTGAATACGTTGTAATTGTAAAAGTTCTTGAATCATCCAGTGGACGCATTCAATTAACTTCGAATCCGAAGAGTTTTAAGTTTTGTCTTCCGTAATGAAGATGTAATTGTTTTGCGCCTACATTATAATGACAGGTGTGATAATGTTATGTGTAGGAGTTTCGATAATTAAGATGAATACTTATGCATTCGTTGCCGCACACAATAAATGTACTATATAATCATTTATTTTTAACTACAGAACCTGAGTTTGATAGGGTTATATACAACAGAGTCAAAATCAACATATATTTTTCTTGATGGCTAAGCGGAGTAGTCATCATCTTCCTATGTACTAGGTTATCATCATATTTAGATGAATTTCTCATATAACTCTTTCTATGTAAGTTATTCTCTTTGTAAAAGTGTTTTTAGTTTTATATGTATGTATGTTGTATGTATATATATATATATATATATATATATATATATATATATACCTGAAAACTTACGTCCTTTGATATCAATTCACTCTATCGGAAATAATATATTTTCATATAGCAGAATGAATTTTAGTTGATAATAATCCACCGTCCGTGGTCAGACCAGCGACGGACGAGAATCAGGATAGTGACACACTAACGCGACTGCGTTGTGTGTCACTGGATCTGTGTCCGTCACCGGTTTATATCTCATATATGAAAATATATTCGAGGTACTGAAGTGGATATTAAAGGGACGTTAGTTTTATATGAATCACGGTGATGTGATAAATAGTCATATATATATATATATATATATATATATATATATATATATATATATATATATATATATATATATATATATATATAATATATATATATGTATGTATTATATATTTATATATAAATAAATGTATATATATATATACACACACATACACACATATTATATATATATATATATATATATATATATATATATATATATATACATATATATTATATATATGACGTCAATATTACCAACCAACACTTTCATTCTTCAGTGGACCCTACACTATCATTATCATTGATGTAAATACGACTGACTCAGTATCCTGCATACTAGTCATTTACCTTCAATCATCAAAGTAGACTATCAATATTATGGACAATTTCTGAATATTGGTCATCAAATTTATAGTGGAGGGGCCAGCTTTTATAGTGTTCCATTTCATGCCATGCATTCTCTCCATTTTCTCCTACCCTCACTTCTTTATTTACGGCAAGCATTCCCGGTCCCTCTTCTCATTCTCTCTTTTAGTGTCCTCCCCCTTTTCCCAAAGTCACATAAACGGGGACCTTTTCGATCTCTCCAGATTTTTATGAATATCACCGTGACTTAATTCCTTCCCTTCACCTGGAGCACAATATGGGAAGCAAATTACTGTTTCGCAATGTTCATTCTTAATTACATTTTCAAAATGAAGTTCCTCTTCTCTATTTTTCACAAGCCACATCTCTAATCTGCAGAGCACCATATTTGATATTAAGCACTTGTATAATCACTGGTTTACATCTTTGTTCGATGATTCTGATAAATTCACCTAAATTCAAGAGAGCTTGTTTTGCTAATGTTATGTCAGCTGTTTTAATGTTTATTGTCTTCTTTATCAGATGTAGCTCCAATATTTGTTATAATTTCCCGAACTGCTGCAGTATTTTATTTTAATTTTCCATACATAAAGACTTCCTTTATCATAGCCTATGCTTCATTAACATTCCCTGTCAAATATCCAACTTTTTAACGCATTACAATGATTCTTTTCTTCGGTCTGTTATCAGCACTTTATATTTAGTTATTCTTGCTCGCAGTTTACACTTTACCATTTTCAGATATGATAAAACCATTTGAAAATCCTAGATAAACTACTTTTCCGTACCAACACGTGTTTCACTTATCAGTTTCTATAAAATCATTTATCCTTGTCTCATCTGGGAAACGTACAGAATAAACCTGGGGTTTATGAATGCAAGTAACATATGAAAAGAAAATATAAAAAGATATTTTAAAACAGCAAATACAGTAACGACAGGTAGTAGGCCTAATTGGAAAACATCCCTACAAATAAAATAAAATGAAAAAAGACGGATTTCGTCTCGAACTTCCCTAAGCAAAAGGTATAAGGTATAAGTGGAGCGAAGAAAATAGCATTTGCACAACTTTTAATCATTAAATCCTTTAAACTTTTCACAAAGTTGCTGATTGAAAAGTTCTAGCATTGGGAAACTCAAGTCAGTCTCAATTACTTACTCGAGGAGTTTATTGTTAAGGTTTAAACGTTGTAATTGTTGTAACTTCAGGATACATCAGACATGTATAATTGTAAATTTAAGGAGACAAAAATATAAAAAGAGAACTGGATTTAATTAATAAAAAAATATCAGCATTCAGCATTTACAATAAAAAAGAAACAAATTAACTATATACATTACTAGTTAAACAAATGAGTAGACCTGTATGCCATTATATATATATATATAATTTCATGATAAGTCAGTGGATAATGAAACAACTAATGTAGCAAACACCTAGATATAGAGGCAAGACCGTTTGAAAAGAAAATTATTACTAGTAATCTTACTTGGAAAAGAAAAATAAATCATTATAATATGAATAAAAAAAAATACGTAAAGTGAATCAATAAACTACTCAATTTTACCAAAAAGGTATATATATACAGTACAGTATATATATATGATATATATATAATTTATATATATATACAGTATATATATATATATATATATATATATATATATATATATATATATATATATAAATGTAACAACAGATTTATACATAAAATATTCAATAAACAGGATGCGTAAATTTATATTGAACTTCACTTTACAGATGTAAATACGACAATAACTCTTTCTCAGTAACAAGAACATTTACTAATTATCTGACTAGTAATGAAGAAACAGAGAGAGAGAGAGAGAGAGAGAGAGAGAGAGAGAGAGAGAGAGAGAGAGAGAATCAGCAGACAGTGTTACACAAAATGCTGGTATACAAAATTCCTCAAGAAAGGTCTTTAGACGGAATATTTATATAACACATTAACATATCAGTGAGAGAAATGGACAGCGGTAACACATCAATGATACTTGGAAACTAGGTGGCAACTCAAGGAAATCTTCATTTTCACAGTGTCTAAAGGAAAGATCGAGAATGTACCGCAGAACAATTAGGTGCCAAAACTTAGTAGAAACGAAACTAGAAGAACTCGAATACTTATTTCAGCGTCACGTTCACATTCTCTGAATGAATATTAATAGTCTATGAATGTAACGAATGAATGAAAAAGCGATTTAATTAATATACAACTACGCAAAACCAATATATCATGAAATTCGACCACATCACTACGAAAAGCTAAAAGTTTAAGTACCATTAATCTTTTGATAAACCCTACTCTCCCTTTCCAGTTTTTCCTCAGTCTGGTCTCTTTCCGGATGGTGTGTCCAAACTTTCTCTAGCGTGTCACAAACTTTCTTTATGTCAGATTTCCTTTTTTTCTTGGTCAGACAGATATACTGGACAGTTTGGCTCTCTTTAAGAGAAAACACTTCAAAGTCTTCCAAATAAAGATATTCACTTTCCCGTACAAGTATTGAGTCACAGATCCCTAAAATATAGGTCATTCAACCACAAACTGTTTTGAAGCAAAATAAAACGAGTTATTAATTTTTCTTTATTCTTATTTTGACATAAAAATCATCTGAACACCCAGAAAGTTTCTGTCTTTTTTTTTCATTAAATCATTCAGTTACTTATGCTCCATTTCATCACATTCAGCTTTGTTATTATTATTGTTTTTTTCTTTAAATTAAGACTGAGTATTATTTTGATGATAATTTCCAGGATCAATCGTTTACATAATAGATTACTTCTTTTTCAGATATTTCTCCTCTGAAAGCTGCAGCAAAAAAAAAAAAAAAGGTGGAGAAAACTTAATGAGATTCTAATAAGATCAGCAGAAAGACTCCATTGATGGGCCAGTTTTAAGTTACAAATTCCAACTGTTAAAATATCTACGAATCAGAAATATCTTTTATTTCGTTGTCGCAAGTGCAAATACAAAGTAACGAGACTGAAGGAGATTTTAAGTGAGTTTGGTTTGTTAATCATATTTCGTTTCGTTACACCGACAGAAGGAACCTGAGTCATGTGAAAGCTTGTGGACGGACATATTTCTTTTACGTGAAATAAAATGGAGAGAAGGAAAATAAAGATAGCGAGAAAAAAAAGTGTTTTTGACTGACAACGAACATGAGATCTAGTGAGCTGCAGCTAATCAGCCATTAAGCTGACATTTAGAACTGAAGAAACATAGACTTTTGCAGTGACGAGACAATTTAACAGGAATTACCAGTGACAGAATATCAAGACAGTTTTAATGTGAACCTAACAGAAACTAAACAACAGGGGAAAGGTCATAAAAAATTAACGTTTTGCTCAAGGATACATAGAATGGTCCTAATAAAACTCGCTTAGAAATTCAAGAACGAAGTGAACACTGATAAAAAGCATCGACAAGAAATAAAATCTATGACCAAAATATTCGCAATCTCTTTGAAATGAGGCACTGGGCGCAAACATAAATTCAGTATCATCAGGAAAATTGACTGGGAAGAATGTAAACATTTTTGTTTAGCAAGAGAGGAATGCAAATACTGGTTACAGCTTTAATCATGTGCTAACGATGTTTCCAAAAATACATTTGAACTAAGATCATCTCTCTTGCCATGCAGGATGTTAACATGGTCATAAAAAATTATGAGACATTAGCGGAACTAAATGTCTAACCAGGTCAGATCATAAAGTGGAAAAAACACTTGACAACTGGAACAACATTTACATACTTTTTTTTTCTTTTGATAAAGTGCTAAGAAAAATAAGTGGAAGTAAAAGCACTCCTTTTGTTGTGAAGTCTGCAATTATGAATAAATGAAAACAACGAACAATGAGTCATATTAAGAGCAAAGCAAAATAAGCGAAAGCTGATGAAAACGTCCAGTCATCAACCTGAGAACAAGCAAGCAAGCAGCGTCTGGATGAGAGCTGCCGCGGAGTTTTTGAGGCCTTAGTTACTATGGGAATCAAAAGGATTTCCAAGAGACCGGAACCCTATCTCATCTGGATAATGATGCCACCGATCGTACAGGAATCTCTTTATAATTGA
This sequence comes from Macrobrachium rosenbergii, assembly GCF_040412425.1. Classification (NCBI taxonomy): domain Eukaryota; kingdom Metazoa; phylum Arthropoda; class Malacostraca; order Decapoda; family Palaemonidae; genus Macrobrachium; species Macrobrachium rosenbergii. The sequence goes on from NC_089795.1 coordinate 78,367,808, forward strand.
CAGCCAGAGGCGCCACAAGTTCTTGCAAAAAGAACCTGCCCGTGTTCTAAAAAATGATTATAGTTATCGACAAGTTGTTTTTTTACATAATATATAGAAAAATCGGTACCTTCTAGGAGCTATTTCGATATAATTAATAAACTTTATAAAGCCCTTAAGGCACTGCGCCTACTCTACCGACGATTCTACAGCCAAAACATCGAAGTCCTGGGCAACCAGAGCTGAAAAACGTACGTCAATAACACCTCTCTCGAAGTTTTCAGAACACAAGACATAAAAGGAATCGAGTCTTTTTCTTTGGAAGCAGCTCATCTAATTGGATCCCATAAAACTCCGAAGGAGTAGATAATTAGGAGGGAGATCTAAGGGGCGGGATCTCGAGTGCCCCTTTTTACGGAGCCATTCTCAAGAGGGACGGTCCTTCTTCAAAACACCTGACCCCAATGATGTCTGTAGGCGATGAAGATTGGCTCCCCCACATGGAAGATCTGGAGGCCTACATCTCCAGGGAGGAGCTGGTGTCTATCTTCCCGAATCTGACCAATGAGCAGGCCAATTACATCCTCACGGTCCTCTCCTCCATTCACAATGGCACCATCAACCCACAGGCCAGTGCCGAACCCGTCCCGCCGGAGCATGCCTCCTGCAATGTCGGCTTCAGGGACAGCTATAAGGTAGGTTTTCGTACACACACCTGGAGTTGGGATGCAGAGAGAGAGAGAGAGAGAGAGAGAGAGAGAGAGAGAGAGAGAGAGAGAGAGAGAGAGAGAGAGAGACTGGGTTGGGATGCTGTACCGGAGAGAGAGAGAGAGAGAGAGAGAGAGAGAGAGAGATTGGGTTGGGATGCAGTACCGGAGTATGAGAATAACCATGAAACTTAAAGACCTTTAGTGTGCCCTTAACGAACTAAGAAATAAAACAGTATATCTATAGTGTGCGACGATGAAGGAATACAAAAAAACCCTTGTTCATTATGGGAAAGATATCTTAAGGGCCTCACAGATAAATAAAGTTAATTCCAAGATTAATAACTTTTTGTACATTAAACTCGATAATGAAATTTAACGATCAGAAATTACAGCCTACAAGACATAATCGAAGCGTTTAATGTACACCAATAATTTAATAATAACACACACATATATAATAAAATATATAAATATATGTATATATATAATATATATTATATATGTATATACATATATATATATATATTATATATATATATATATATATATATATATATATATATATATATATATATATATATATATATATATATATATATATATATATATATATGAGCTCTCTCACCTTCGTGTGGTGTAAAACTCGACCGTAATTTATACATACACATACACACACATTTTATATATATATATATATATATATATATATATATATATATATATACATATATATATATATATATATATGAGTCCCTCACCTTCATTATTGTGGTGTAAAACTCGACAAAATTCCAGTTACTAGCCTTGGATCCCCATACCATTCATTTATATTACAGAAACCATAAAAAGAATAAAATATTAAGTCTTGGGATTCTGAACGTGTGGGGAAGTCAAACAAAGGAGAACAAATGTATGATATTTGATCTGTTTAAGGAGAAAAGCTGGATGTTTTGTCTTTCTGTGTGCAACAATGGTGTAAAGAGCATTGTGGGGCCAGGAATGGGTGGAATGAGAATGACTAAGGCAGGGGTCTTAAAGGCGTACAGCTTGTAATGTCAGGATGACTGAGGATGGATGAAGACAGGTGTCATTTGGTCTTATACTACTGAGACTGAATACAGAAGGAGAAACAGTTCCAGTACTGAGTGTATATATGTTCCAAGAAAGGAAAATAATGAAAGTGAAACGGAATGTTTTTTGGTATTGTCTAAATCTGTGTCTGGTTGGTTTGATGAATATGAAAGGACGGTTGTGCTAAGAGATTTTAATGTAAAGGTAGGGGGCGACAGAAAGAGATGGATTTATTGGAAAGTATAGAGATCAGAGAGTAAATACGAACAGAGAAAGGCTTATGATAATTTATTTGGTATGGGGCTTGACCACTGGAAATGTGTGATTTCCAAAAAAGAATATTTGAAAATATACTCGAGAATCTTAACCAGCGAAACACCAAAAGATTTACAAAGCCTTTTCAGTGACATACATCATACATGTAGAGAGCTGGGACATCAGATAAATCTACAGAAAGAGGAATAATGGCACATTTTGCACAAAGGGATGAAATAACAGTAGATGGAGAAAGAACTAACGAGGCTGAATCTTTCATACATCCAATCCAGGGTCTCTTGAACTGGAATGTAAAGGATAAAATAAAGAAGGCAAATCAAACAGTGGATGGAAGGAATAAGTTTTGAAAATCAAATAGACAAATTATTTACAAAATTAAGATCATACATTAGGCTAGCACAAACTACTGCTATACAGAGAGCAATACTGGTATAATAATGGAACTATTTTTAAACATTTTTGATGATTTTATCAATTTCTTTTTAAGAAAAATATTAGGCACCAGATGACAAGATCAAAGAAAATTTGAATCCCACGGGAAATTTAATAAGTTCCATATGTAAATGAAATACTAATGAGATGGTGAGGGTTGCAAATCCCCGAGAGAATAGTGCACGAAATAGTACACGATAATGTCAGCTGGGCTTTTCAGGGCACCAGTAGAAATGGGAGACCCAGAATAACTTGTATGAGAATTGTGAGATGAGAATAAAAAATACATGAGTGTCAGAATTTTTCAGAGGCCCTTTGCAATGATGATACTTGAAAGAGGGAACGTTGAGAAAAAAGCTTCCTAGATTATGTATTGGTACAGACCTGCTGGATAAGGGACCTAATGGAAGTAGCAGTGCAGAGGCATATCTGATCATTAATTCACTGAAGCAAAGTGTAGATGGATGTAAGTTCAAGTTCAAGAGGAAAGAGTGGATATATGGCGGTAAATGTAACACGGACAAGTAAATTTAATATGGGAGCGAGAAGAGCATGTAATATGAAAAATTACAGGCGGTCAAGACCAGGGGAGACAGTTAATGGGGAGTGTATCAAATTCCAGGATAAGGCGACAGAGTCAGCAGAGAATGTCTGAGGGTATAGGAAGAGAGGAAAAAGGGATAAAAACACTAATTGATGGTATAAAGAAATGAGGGGTTTAGTGAAATGAAAAAAAAAAAATTATTGCAGTGTTATTCATAACAGATAAAATGAAGATCATATACAAGTATACACGAGGATGGGTAGGATAGTCAAAAGGAAAGAGAGAGGAAAAAAATCAAATACTAAAAACAGAGGGGAGAAAGTGAGCAAGAACTTCACAGGAGAATAAGTTGTTCAAAGTTGAAGTAAAGCAGGAAAAAGATGCAAATGGAAAAATGCTGTCTGAACTGGAAACAAGGCTGAATGATGCAAGAGTGGTAGGGGCTAGTGTGAGTACGAGAATGCTTGTGGAATGACTGCTGAGGATGTAATGAGGGCAATTAAGAGGAAGAAGAATGGAAAGACATGGGGGTTGGTGAGATTAAAAATGAGATGATGCACTGATGTAGTGATATTGCGAATGAGTGGCTGGCCAGGGTGAGTGAGGCATGTCGGAATGAGGTTCCAAACGAATGGTTGACAGAAATATAGGTTTTTAGTATACAGTTAAAAGTAATGTCTAATTGTCCTGGAAGAAAGAAATACTGTGGACAAGAAGAACATATTCTCGTTGTGGTTGCTGGCAAGGCATCTGCAATTTGCCCTGTTGCTAATGGCGTTCTAAAATACTCTATCGAATTACTTATAAGAGTCACATTTCCTTGACAAATGAATATTTTGCAGTTACACTTCCTCCCATCACCAAGACGTCTAAAATTCTTGTTTTCTCCCGCCTTTTCAGCTTCCCATTTCGTAAGCCTTTCATGCCTCTTTTTGTAAAAGTCAGACTGTGTTGTTCACAAACCTTTTCATCTTTCCTTCAAGTCAGTAATCCTTCCTGGGGTCTGACGCGAATGGTGTGGTGAGAAAAAAAACACTTCAGAGCGAGAAAACTGCTCAGAGCTTCGCAGGTGTGACACACTTTCCTTTTTTACTTCCTTAATCAAAAGCTTCCTCAAATTTCAACATAATCTTTGAGACATATTCCCACTCCCTCTGTACTTGAAGAGACTCTTGAAAAGATGATATACTAAACGTCATTACGCTTGCCTGCATAAGAACTGTGTTCTAATAACGTATTTCTTTATAGTGCCACATCTTGAAGTAATTTGACCTATATGGTTTCATTCATGTAAAGAACGCTTACTTGTGTGCGCATGTATACGTTATATGGACTTGCATAAGAACGCATTATGTAACAAGAACTATAAAATACTGATTAGAATATGAAAATACAAAATACTAGTATATATTTGCATGATGAAAGAATATATGAAAATAGTAAAGCAAACATCGACTGTTACATGTCTACCAGTATCTTATAGGAGAAGAGATTTCTAAACAAGTTGTGCACCACCTTTGTCTACTTTATCATTTAGAAATAAGCATTATGTTAACTAACGCAATACTGATCTTTGTTTTCACTTCAAGAACTGGGTCAAGCTGCCTTGGGGTGTGCCCACACTTCAGTAAAACATGCCATAAAAACACGTCGGTAAGTTATCAATGACATCGCCTGAATTTAGATACAAGTCAACGATTTATTGCAAGTCCCAACCGGTACTTAATATGATTATCCGCAGTAGCCAAGCTTGACCACCAAAGTTAAGGTCGCTTACTTGTTCTCAACTTGTTTGTGATATATACATGCGATAAGTTAACGACGTGTGTTTACATGTTCTATAGTAGTGTGGAGGCACCCTAAGATGTATTCATCCTACACCGATCTCTGCCAATGAACAAAAGAGGGGAAATCTTTTTTTCCAAATTACAGTTAATTCCTCAGATACATTCTACAACAACCAAGCATCCCTGGAGACCAAACGTCCGGATGCTTGCCATAAAACAGTGAAGTACAGCAGTTCCTCGGTGGACGAGTAATAAGCTCCACAGAAACCAAATGAGTGGAAATTTTCCAGAGAAAATATGGCAAAACGTAAACATCTATCTGTAGTAATGTGACATAAGATATTAAAAAAAAGTAACATACAAAAGACGATCACAAGATTAATAATGATAACTGAATATTCTAACTTCCTTATGAATTCATCAACAAAAATATTCATGGATTTTTCCTGTTGACATTACAACAGTACTACTGCAAATACTGCATATAACGGTTCAATTAATTATGAAACTAACCATATTTTAGTAAAAATACAAAACAAGAGAAGACATGAAGCACCACCGCTAGCATGCTTCAAAATTCTTTTAATTTGTATTTTTTTTTATTTAAACTCATAAAATCTGTCACACTGAGAAAATATGCTTATCAAAAATCGCATCACATTAAAAGAAAGCCTCATATTTACAAGACAGTAAACGAAACATTCTCTTTTTCGATTTGGTTTTTTCTCTCGTAATTTCCTTTGATGATCTATAAAAGTTGACGATCAAAGAAAATGTCTCCCTGAGTTAAAAATACGGACTTTTGTCTTTTTCTTTTTTCTTCTTGTTTCTTTTATTTTCTTTATCACTGATAAAAAAAAAAGCTTTCATCTCAAGTCATAAAAACTAAAGATCATATTGCAACAAAGGCAGTAAGAATGCAGCATGCAAACAACAAACCTAATTCATCTTTTTCTTTAAAATCAGAGAGAGAGAGAGAGAGAGAGAGAGAGAGACTGCTAAGAACAGTACCATATAAAACAATACACATGTAAGTACCATATAAAGCAATACACATGTAAAGATAAAATATGAAAATGAAATATTTCGTCGTACATGCAACGTTTCTATGTAAGATACAAAAAACAAGTTGCACTTTCTTTGTTGACAATAATCCCTGTGTCAAAACAAAGATCCTTCAACATTATGTCGATAAATGACACGACTGACCTCCAAACGCCCTCAAAATATCTATTTCTTGATATACAATCTTTAGGTCCCGCTCCGATAATTTGATTGGGGCCGAAAATGACGAGATTGATGAACTTGGGTCAGCCGCGCGGGCACACACACACACACACACACACACACACACACACACACACACACACACACACACACACGCGTGGAATCGAACATGTGATTCCAACAGTTAACGTTTTCATTAGGGACCTGTAATTCGCAGAGAGATCCAGAGAGATGGACCAAATTCCTGTAAACTTTTCTATTTATGTATAAACTTTTTGCATTTATTTATCGTCTGTAAAATCCTTTGCAAATGGTGAGCATTCCCGTTTCTGCGAACTGGAACTGTATCTCCTCAAATGTTTGTGTATAAGATTAAAACATCAAATTTATAAAATTCATAATACATTTATATATTCGAAAGGAAAAAAACCCATATCATGTAAAATTTCCCGTCTTGTAAATCATGATTCCAAAACAACTTATTCAATTACTGACTGAGTGAAGGTAATAGCGGCTATAACTCTTTTAATATAAGCAAATTAGCAAGTTTGTAAATGTATGTATCACTTCACACCCGGTTAAAGTCTTAATAGCTTTCCGTCAATCATACAATGAGAAGACATGTGCAAAATCTTTCAACGGAGTTGCTTTTCTACATAAGAAGGATGAATACTTTTTATACGGGAATTTAAATACTATTCCAGTTGTTGTTTCACAAAAGAAAACTAAAAGGTGAAACATGATATTCGGATAAAACATCATGTATTCCACCCGGTTTGGGTTTTTTTCTTATAGGCAAAAGGTACAACCAAACTGTCAGGGGATTCGTATTAATTCGACAATATTACAGACACCCAAAAAAAATAATGTTCCTAAGATGATTTCCCCTGAGAAGAAACAGACAACGGAGGTGTGAGAATTAGATCAAAAGTGAAAAGCAAATCCAATCATAATTTGCACGAGTCAAACTATATTTTATCAGAAACTCTGATCAACTTATGAAGACTTGGGGGAAGAGCATTAAAAATAAAATAATTGTTCTTCAAAACTGTTGTATAGAAGAGATAACCTTTTGCCATTTCCGATGGCACACGCGCGCACACTTATTATACATACAGTTTTTTTTTTTTTTTTTTTTTAAATAAGCATTTTTTCTAACAGGTGGTGATTTCAGGGGAAAAACAAAACAATGGCCCCTGTCAAATTTATACTTCAACTACCGAATCATGGATGAACCCTTCTTCAGTAAAACTGCCACAACATCTGCTCCATACAGTTACAAAGAAGGCTCCTCAGCATTGCGTAGAACTCCCGAAACACAATGCACCACCCTTGGTTATTATGGCCCTTCCTTTCCAACACCTCTTTCGCCCATCTATCCAACTCTTTTTAGCCCATTATGTATGTATGTATGTATATATATATATATATATATATATATATATATATATATAATATATATATATATATATATATATATATATATATATTTTTTTTTTTTAATATATATATATATGTGTGTGCAAGCGTGTGTCCGTGTTTAAATTTGCTTCTATTATGTAAAAACATATCTACAATAGAAAGCTCAACTTAATTACCAATCATTATTCCAGGCTTTGGACTTTTATCCCTTCGGTTTGTTATGCTCCATTCTTCCTCCCTTTTTCTTTTTCTTTTTTTTTAGTTTCATGACGTCTGCTTTAGCAATAGTCATTAGGATGTTCGTTACAGTAGACCTGGATATGAATACTCACGCATCATCAAACGATAAAAATGCAATAACTATGTTAAAAGAAAGCATGTGATAAATCAAAGATAGGCGTAAAGTAAATAGGTTACAGTGAGAAAAGGTATAAAATGGAAGAAAACTATGGAGCACACACGCCACAATAACGCCAGAAGTTCAAAGTAAATGAGCTACAACTACAGTATATGAATAGCATATCACATATTTGCAACATCTACGATAAAAACAGGAAGTAAACGTGAAAACATATGCAAAAAGTATAAATAGGCCACAATTACGTTTAAATTGGAGAGAAGAATAAATACACAACAATCACGCTAACACCCTCTCTTCCAAAGCATGTGAACTAAAAGTACGAAAAAGCCTAAAAAAAAAAACAAATAATAAGTAATAAATAAACAAAATTTCGGAAAAGAGAGAGGGTTGACGTTTCACGTTTCCCTTTCCAAGAACCAGAGGCGTCAGGAAGTCCACAAATGGCTACGTGCTGCAGGGTTGACCTTAAAAGCCATGCTTGGCATCTTAAAAGTAGCCCTCTAAAAAGTTATTAACAGGCCATTAGGGAGTGACGGTATCGCGCTCACAAAATGTCGTTACCAGTTTTATGTAACCATAACCTAACTTGCTGCGCGTAGGGTTTGCAATTTCTATTCTAAAAAGCGCGAACCTTCCCGGGATAGGGATCGCGAAATTTAAACATTTCCTTTGTTGGGCACAAAGACACGCGAAAAATACTAACTTTTCTTTCTCCCCGATTCATTTTTATGGTCATTTTTTGTTACATACAGGTTATAATTGAACGCCTAAAGCTACCGTTTTTTTTTTTACACGGCATTCTTTATCTCGGTAGAAAATTAGAGTATTTTTTTTGTCTTTTTAACGTAGTGTGGCCTCTGGCTGAATTCCTGTACATTCTATTTTTTTATTATTATTGGAAACAAACGGATATATTTACTTTTTCTATGATAATATGCTGAATTACTTCAACAGGCCTCGAGATAGTTTGACATACATGCAAATATATACACCTACTTCATTACTGGAAAGTATAAACGTATGGTCAATTGAACATTGACAAATGTTTTATCTTTCTTTCTACATCACTAACTTACCCATTCTTCCAGGAATAAATACTTATTTTCGGTAATATAAAGGTGCCCTGTTAATAATATTGATATATTTGTTACTCCACTCAAACCATTTCACGGTAAGTATTTCCTTCTTTTCTAACTCTAAACGTAAGATTTTTAAAGGCACAACCTATTTAGGCGACATCAGAAACATCAAGCGCTTCATACATAATGTAGGATATGTGATCGTCTCACCCTTTACCTCCCCGGATAAAGGGTGGACTGGAAACCCAAATTACGTCTCTACTCCCTCTATTACGAGAGATACAAAGGGGCATTTAAATACACCAAATGCATTCTCACCCATTCGATTACTGAACCTCGGGAAATTACTCTTCACTCGATACCTACACAACATGTGCCAATAGCAACATCTATCCCTAACGCACATTCATATGCAACGCCATATTCATTCTCAAACATATATTGACAAAGAGAAAGTCATCACTTGGTTACATATACCAAACATACACAATTCCACAATAATACCAATGCTTGTTAACAGGGTGCCATAGAAGTGTCGTCATATCAGTGTTTCACTGGCACTATTCCACGTTCAATATAGCTGTGTTTATAGTTGTCTCGTTGTTGCAAATGTGAAACGCAGTTCCAGTGCTAAAACATATAGCTAAGAGCTGATGGATACAATCAACGTAAATTCATACAATGATAGCAATTGAATTCAGTTAGGGAGACGTGAGCACAAATTTACATTTTAAAACACAAGGTTTGGGAAATAGCAGACCTCTAAAAGGGCCCCTCAGTGAATAAATTAACGAACTAATTACCATTTTCCAGTTCATATGAGCCCATAATACCTAAAAAATTGTAATTTGTTTATTTGGGGATTACCATTACCATTTATTTTCAAAATGAAATAATATCCAAAAGATGTAGCTCGCTGTAAAATGTTTAAGCCCCTACAAATCTGTACTCTACTTTGATCTATTTGAGGAATTAAGGGATTACCCTTATTAATAAACAGCATGAATATATACAGTGAAAATATGCAGTGGGAAATGGAGGATTTAAACCACTGCAACTCAAAGTTTTCTTAACCTCTGACCTTGAAGGTTCAAACGTAGTCAACCTCTTCCTTAGGACATTAGCCTTACTGAAAGTATATATTTGCCCGGTTTCATGAAATCCTGTTTACTTTCACTTGGGATACCCTGATAGAACAAACAAGCACAGAGACAGGGGTGAAATCAATACCTTCCTCCAATTCGTTTGCAAAGTCAGTTACATTACAAGAGCAACCAATTGCCAAGAATACCCTTCATGAAATAAAGGACTTATGTTTAACTTTGACATATAAATTTATCCCATATCTGTATGAACCTCAACTATGTAGCATCTCTAGAAAAATTACGCATTTATGGGATAGACACATCGATGGTTAAAAACACGAAGACTTATTTCAAGATAACGACTCTTGATATAATTTTAGTATCCATGGAAATTTCTAACAATGATTTTATTTTCTTGACAAATAATGAACAGGCAGTTCTCTGAGAAAAGCTACTTCCCATATTCTACAAGGCTTGAGAGAGGAAACAGTACATTCAATCGTAACGAAAATAGTTCCCGGATCTTCAATTTTCATTGACATACTGATCTTCGTTTGCCCTTTTTTCCCCCCTCTCTCCGCTCTCAAACACGTTTCCTTTTTACTAAGTCATCCAACTAATCCTATCCAAGTTGAGATGAGCAGAAGCATTTGGAAAGGCAACGCTGCGACACACATAGCGCTTTTCAACAATTCACAAAAAAATACCTTAATCTTTCATCCCCACGTGGCAAAAGAGAGAGAAAAAAGTCATTTCCATTTAATTAATGTCTGTCTAAATCTTGATGCGCACTAAGCAGCAAATTTATTATTCTGTAGTGATACAGAGATGATTAAAAACCTGCACTTTTCAGAACAAAGGTACTGTACATCTGTATTGCAGAGGAATTTCCAGTGTCATTATTCCTGAAGTTGAACAGTAATTCATTTCCTGTTTCTCGCTTTAGTTACCATCCCGGTCTATAATGGCTGCTTTTTGTTCCTCTTTTTCTCATACGTCTGAACTATGTACTTACAGTGAAAGAGATTTCCAGTATGTATTCTCATGAGTACATTTTTTTTTTTTTAGTTACAAATGACTTCCCGATACCCCGTGTACCCGACTTCTTAGCCTATACTGCAACGTTTTGTATCCAATTATGATGTGCGTCTGACGCCAGAAAACTCACAATAATCAATCACTGAATAAATTAACTATCATGTGCCTCATAATGGACCTTAAAACAGGAATTGTGAGGACTTTCCAATCACTGTGCGGGATCTGTATATACTCTGCCGACCATTACATCCTTCTTTATAATGGAGTTCTAAATATGAGCTGTAGCAAATCTGGACTGTGGGCTTCCAAGTGCGAGGTATGCGGCTTTACAATCTGTACCAGGCTTTTAAATCTATATCGCGACGTACGCACAATGTGTCATAACCAACCTGCAAATTTACTCTCTAATAGAATTTGTAATACATATTGTATCGTGATTTCCTTTCTACACTCTAACAGGATTTTTAACATGCACAATAACCTTCAGATCTTAACACGTGTCCCCTTTAAATCCAGACGCGTGTTCCCGACACTCTAATGTGCAGGGCAAAAGACTTTTAAACATGCTCTGTACCAGACCCTTAATTCCTCACCGTAATAGACTTCCTGTACCGGACTTTCAAGTCTGCACACCGTGTGGATCTAAGTATGGCTTTGGCCGAGCAATATCCAGCCACTCGTGGCAATGAAAGCAATTCCCGCAATACGGTCCTCTTGTCGATGCATGACACGAGCTTGCTGATTCGATGCCTTTTCAGGAGCCTCTAACGAGGACGCAGCTGATCAGGAAGACATGCAACAACACCCACACACAGAAATGCATGACGATCTCGAGAGGTTCTTAAACGCATCAAGTCCAACAAATCTCGCCTGATGGTTTATCTCGAATGCGTCTTAATTACAAGGTCATTTTAGAGACTCCCGTGGCACACAAACTGTCTGAATAAAAGTAAAGTTTCCAGCTGAGCACCGAAATACACACCGTGTTCCATCTCGTGATATTAACTGTCTCCAATTACAGTCCATTAGAGTCATTAAGTTTCTCATTACCTTCCATTCATGGTTGATGTGGTCTTAATGGCATTATAAGTAAAGAAAATAACTTCTTTGATATCTGTTCTTTTTATCAAAATGTATTCATTGTTTATGATAATGATGTTAGTACTGGTATTAGTAGTAGTAAGGTCAATTACAATGTAATATAAGAATGATTGAAACGATCATTAATCCTGTTGGTATGAACGCAACTTGGTAGCTTAGCAAATCGGAATAATAATAAGTATTAAGAAGGAACTCACCCTCCGTTATGTGAAAACCCTAGAAGTAAATATTTTCATATGCCAGAAACAGTTAGTTGTCAGGATTCAACTGAGGTCTTACATGTTGAGAGGACACGTAACATTCAGAATACCTGAAACTGATAAAGCATTCCACTTTCTCAAAATTACAATCTTACTTTCCCAAAATCCAGCCACCTGGTGCTAGTCACGTGGCCCGTCCTTGGAAAAGTTTTCGTAAGAATCCACAAAACTTTCTATGTATTCCAATACGGAAAGAATCTCGAACACAAACAAATATACAAAATCAAACAGGAACTTAGTCTCCCTGGAGGAGATACGAAAACAATAGTAAATTTAAACGAAATAGCAGTTTCAACTGCCTTCGGTGTCTTTTTCAAAACTGCTGTGTCCAATGATTCCTTGGAGTAAACCGTGGATGAAAGGGGTTAATATTTAGAGTTTCCATCAGGTGTAGTAGGGGATAGCATCCATGATCTCTTCAGCAATGAACGACGATAGGGGATAATTCTACCTTATTATGTTATGATTGTAAATAATCCCAACCAGTAAGTGGCACGATAGGCTTTTAAAGAGGCTATGGTCGTCATAACGACGTATGACGTATGAAGTAAGATATCCTCTCGCCTGCATTACAACGGTAAATGACATTCTGCCCTTTCAGAGTATCTGGAAGAGCCGAAGGATTAATCTAGAAAAGGTCAGACACGTGACGATTCTTGTGACATGTGTTCAGGGAAGCAGTGTCGTCAGTAGATGAGCCAGAGCAAGTTTGTTTAACTGTCCTTCTGAGCGCTGTTTCCATAATGCAATTTCGGAATCTTTTCTTCTACTCCTGCCATCTATTTCTTTACGATAAGTGTACTGTTCGCTCATATTTTTTATTGTTTATTTATCCGAGAAATTGTAAATGCAAGTATCTCTTGACTTCGCTCAAAACTACGTAACAACAGCGAGTAAACTTTACTGAAACACAGCTCGAGCAGCTGCGAGTATTTGCATTTGACCTTTTTCAGTTAATATATTTCATTCTTTTGTAAAATTGTTTCTCGTTGACGCAAGCCAGTCGTCAACTATCCTCGTTGTCGGGTGATAATTTCTTAACATCGAGAGGCTTCACCAAGAGCAAAACTATGCATTAATTTATTGGCAGATTTTTCTACAGTTTGAATTTACATTGTACAGTTCAAATGATGCCGACACATACGAACATACTATATAGGTACCGGTATTATTCTAAATGTATAATAAAATGTTCACGTGAAAAAGTTTCATAATTTTATTTGCCATTCAGAAAAAATGCGATGAAGTTTCTTCGGCTCAGTCGAGTTTTCTGTAGAGCGTATAATGCAGTATGAAACTCTCAACCGCCGCCAATGAAACTTTCACCCACGGCCTGGTGGTGGCCTATGTTGTTGGTACCTATAGCGGTGCCAGACGCACGATCATAGCTAACTTTAACATTAATTAAATAAAAATTACTGAGGCTAGAGGGCTGCAATTTGGTGTTTGATGATTGGAGGGTGGATGATCAACATACCAATTTGCAGCCTTCTAGCCTCGATAGTTTTTAAGATCTGAGGGGGGGATAGAAAAAGTGCGGACGGACAGGCAAATAGACATCTCAATAGGTTTCTTTTACAGAAAACTAAAAGAGAGACAGAAAAAAAAACTATGGCAATTTTACAATCCACTATTATTATTAAGCACTATTGTCAAGAGACTGAATTGCATTAAAGAAAGAGAGAGACAAGTTTTATGCAAAATGAAATTGCAAATCTTCACTTCTTTAGCTTCTGATTTTACTTCCCTCTACACGAGGTGAAAACAATACGCAAGTAACTGACTCGCTCAATGTTTTTTAAATCCCCCTCAATTTTAGATCCGTTTTAAGGCCTCCTGAATCCCGGATGATCCGCTGACATCCATCAACAGATCAGGGAATAAGTCTGCTTAAGCGATGCCTCTCAAGCGTACACTGGAACGTGCCACTAAATGAAACTTTATTTCGTTTCGAGTGTTCCCTTGTTTCCACTACTGACGCAAGGCAAATCCTCCATTAGGGTAAGGAGCAAAATCTCCTCGCAAAATACACAACATTCTTTTCCTTGATTTTCACGTGTAGGAAGCGTCAAGGATATTAGAGAGCTCTGAACACCTGATTACAAAACACATCATTTTTTTTTATTTTCCTACATTGGATATGTTGCGAAATGCAATATAACACTGCTGGAGGGAATTTACCAGTTCTGTATCGCAACATAATTTTGTTTTACATCCGCCCCAAGGTATCCAGCGAACCTCAATAACACGCAATGGCATAAATTCTTATTTCACGTTTTCAGTATCACAGAAGAATTACTTTACAATAAAAATTACGACATTCCCTAATCTTCTTTTATTTTCCACCGAAGGATGCATGGCAACGCTAACACATGATAACATAATCTTCGATTTCCTTATATGAATAATACAAAAAATTTAAATATTCCTTATAAATAATAAAAAAATGTAAACATTTTAGGTCTTTTCAACTCGTCAGCTTT
>NC_089795.1:78387662-78397662 GCF_040412425.1 Macrobrachium rosenbergii
AAACAGAATGAAAAACCATATACACGACTTTGCATATAAATACAAGCATTGTTGAATTAATGGCTCGGGGCACCTGCAATGTCTATCACGCAATGAATACGTAAGTAAATCAACATTACCAGAATAGAAGTCTAAACCAGGAAATTGCACCCGTTCCCTGAACGCACCATAAGCCTCCCTCCTGTTCTCATCTCGAATTCCTATGAGACACATTGAGGTAGAAATGCTATCTGTTTGTCACTAATCAATTTACGTAGAAGCGCATATCTGTACAAACGCGAAGTAAAAACCTTCTCGAGATATAAAAAAAAAATGAACATACGTTGACGATAAACAAGATTAGAACAACGATGATGGAAGCACAAATATGAACGGAGAAAATAACACATTTCCAAAAATATTCGATACTTTTTTTTTTTATAAATCACAGACACCCAGCGAGTTCTTACAAATATCGCACACTTATCGCCGGACCTCTATCTAAAATATAAACAGAACCGTATCCAATATTACTACATGCATGTAACTGTTATCTTTTGAACGATTCCATGGTTCTGGTACGCAAACTCCAATTACGTGATGAAACACCAAAACCATCCTGTGTTCTGGTCGTTAATTTCTTTGGCGCTTGATCATCAAACGTGGTGCTCCAAACGTCGTATGCAGATCGTAAACTAGACAAGGACAGGTATCTAGGATTCGCTTTCCCTTTACGAATCAAAGCGGAATATCAATCTTTAGAAACAAGATATCCATGCGAGGATAACATGAATTTGCTTCCTTCGTTCGGGGCGAGAGTGAGAGTAGACTTTGTAGCGTAGGCACCATATTCTGACTCTCCCTAGGAATTACAGCTTCAGTGTCTGCTGGAGAAGGATAGAAGAGAGACAGTTGCCCGTCTGAAAGAGAAGGGGAGCATTGGTTTAGAAGTGTGGGACGAAAAGGAGAACTGCAGCATAGCAGTGCACAACAAAGTGAGGCAGATCCAACTGCTTCATTTAAAGTACTCAAATCCCCTCTGTATAAATCCATGAGATGAAAAATTGCTTGAGTACAGCTTCTTGCTACTACTTCGGGCCAGAGAACCGAGATATGACTGAAACAAATAGACCAAAATACTGAAGGTGACACAGTGTTCCAAGACTGACTTCGTAAGTCAGTGCACACTTGGACTTATGCCTCTTCCTTTGCATATTCCCAACAAATTAATGAATCACTGTACTGGAGGAATTATTCGCATAAGTAAATTCCAATCCCTTTCCTTAGGGCTTGAGAAGTAATCGCTAGGCACTAACTTTGCCTTAAAAAAATTCTCGAAAACCTCCTCAAGAAAATATGCCTTTGGGATCAGATCACCTAAAGGTAAAAATCGTGCAGTTATGGTAATTCTAGCTTAGGCCCGTGAGGGCGTTTGGCCGCTCGTTGCAGCAAAGCCAACCAATTTATTCAGATATTCCAGATTAAATCAGCTGATCTGGAACTCTAAAATATTCACGATAATACCTACCTTCTTTTTTTAAGGAATGCCTAAAAATATATTGAAGCACTGATGCACCTTATGTATATGTCCCATTGGAATTCATATCACACTTTCCCTCACAGACCATAATGGTATTCTGTCTGTCACTTTAAGTTGCCATAGCACTGCTGTTCCTGGATATATAAGGTAAGTACGCTAGTTAGAGAAAATTAAGAAAACTATAGATTGCCAGCATGAAGCCCTTCTTGATATTCCTAAGAATAAAAATAATAAGCAAATTCGAAAAATATTAAAATTGTAATACAAACATCCACCTACTGTACCTACACAAAAACTCTCTCTCTCTCTCTCTCTCTCTCTCTCTCTCTCTCTCTCTCTCTCTCTCTCTCTCTCTCTCTCTATATATATATATATATATATATATATATATATATATATATATATATGTATGTATATATATATACATATATAAACATATAAATAAATACATATGCATATGTTATATATATAGACACATATATATGCGTGTGTATGTGACTGTTCCTCCCCGCAACGTCTGTTTTCTCGAATTTTATCTTCGCCCTAGGAACAAACTGCAATATCAATCCCCTTTTTCACCTGAGAGCAATATTTTTTTTTTAAGTGGGTGGGGCCCCAGAACCCTTACACAGTATTCAAAACTGAAATTTGCATTTCAAAGAAAAATATGGAACTGTGGTTCTCTGGAGCGTAGAGACATCTTGTTCTGAGAAGAAAAAAAAAAGAAAAGAAAAAGTAAGTGCGTTCCATACATTTTTCTGATTGACAGAATCATAGACTAACTAACATCTTAATAAATTAATCATAGCTGACCATATACGATGTTCATATACTCATGCTGATGCATATGCATATAAATACTATACGCTTGCATTGCTATCCTATGAACGAGCATTTTACCAAGGCCTATATTCACTCCTATAAAAATCTTTCACAAAACCAACAATTCTCCCTGGCTGAAATTTTATCAAAATTATAAAACCGAGTGTTCTGTAAATACAAAAATTCCCGATCTTCAAAGTTACAAGTCAAATATGGTATTTTAACTGCATTTAATAGGTTTAAATTGGGTTTTTTTTCTAGATCTGTATCTCTTTAAGAAGTTAACTGATATCACCAACTATAGTTATTACGTATGCACTTAAAAAAAAGTTAAAATATAGCATCTGTGATGCACACTTACCCTAAAAACGTTCCAGTTTAAAAGCGATTTCAGCGGAAAGTGGGAAGCATCAGTTTAAGAGGGAAAAAAAAGAAATAAAAAAGAACATGAAGGGCGACATGAAGAAAACACCAGGCAAAAATTCCAGTCAGGGTTACTCATTAACAAAGCCAAGAAACTAACTCAATCGTTGTCAGTCCTAACGATCACTAATGTCATTATCCTTTGTTCCCCACAACCAGGCGCAGAAACGAGTCACTGTACCACGTGGACTTCAGCGAGAGAGCCAAAAACGGGCCTCTACAGACCGTCCACTTCTGGCTGTACAGTGTCATCATCAAAATACTGCCTTGTATTCTCCTCACCATTCTCATCATGCTCATCATACGAGCCATGTACATAGCCAAGAGAAGGAAGGTAAGAAAAGCCATTCGTAAAAGTTATTTTTGCCGAAATAATTCTCTCACTGTTTCGACCATCGTCAAAGGAAAAGACTTAACTCGATTATTTCCTGTACCCAGCTTCCGTCACTCCGCTCCCTTTCTATCTCCCTAGTTTCATGTTTTCTGGTTTCCGCTGCAGGAGAAAACTTGTTTTGTTTCTACAGGAGAGAAAAAGAATGCTTTCATTTCCCACCCCCTTTTTTACTGGACTGCTCCTTCACAGTTGTAGAGCTCGTCTTGAATTTATTTGTATGGCCCTGTAGTGATACCTAATAGTAAGGACTCAAAGTGACATATTGGTTGATACACATACCACAAATACGCCATGCTTGTGCTTACATACTTACAGGAGGTTTTGCTGATAATACATGCATGACTTCATTATATATACTGTATATATATATATATATATATATATATATATATATATATATATATATATAATTATTTATATACACACACCACAATATATATATATATAAATAACGGGCGCTCTACATATAATAAGTCGCTATCATATTCGTCCTCTAAACATTGAATAAATGATTAACGACGTTGGCACGATACCTTCAAAACACCAATCGTTTCACTCATTATCGCATGTACAAATCTATAATTAAAACAGAATAATCACTTCCGCCATTTCACATAATTACTATATCTCGTAAAGCTTAATTTCCTGGAGAAAATGATAACATTTGACCATAACGGCGGGCTTTTTTTCCAGGTGGGCTGTATCAACTGCTATTAACTATTTGGGAGTGGGAACTTTTTAAAAGAGTGGATCATTATATCAAGGTGTAATGCTGGTGCTTTATCCAAAAGTTCTTTAATCACTAACTTTTGTGTGTGTACGTGACGTAGCTTCGTCGTTATTCATTATCTTGAGATGTATGTGTCCTAATCTTTTTCAGGTGCCCTTACCTTATTTAGGTGTCCTATTCTTAAGTGACAATTACAACCATCAGATGATATATATTGAATTTATAGGAATCTCTTTCTGAAACTACAGAGCTTTAATCGTACAACATAAAGGATGTTGTTCAGTTGATAACAGCTATAGAAACTTAAAAGAAAAATTAGGAACGGAAAAAAGAAAACACCACTTTTTTCACTGGAGGGCTTAAATTTGACGCTAGCATAGAGTTTCCAACCTCGCAGAAAATGTATAAAAAGAAACTCTACTTTATCTATCTTTCAGAAATAATATTTAGGAACGATCCATAACAATTTGCAACGTTAACGCGTAGCCCAACTGGTAACTAGGATCCAAATATTTACACAGAAAAATGTTTCAATACCTGTACTTCAAAGTAAGAGGACGAGTCACTGAAAAGATTTTCAGAACCAAAAATGATCACACAAATTCCACTAAGTAATTATCCCTGGTCGGAGCTATTTTTATCATACCCTGACGATACGTTCCACGTGTACTGTAAATTATCCAACAGAAACAGATTGCTGGTAACGGCCAAGAAAAAAAAAAAACACTAGCCGTCGAAACTTTTGTGATACTTGTGACAGGCAATTTCGTAATTAGCCTATGTAATTGCTTTCAGCGGGAGGGAGAAAAGAAACTTGACAGCAAAGCAACGAACTCCTCATTCCTCATTGCTTCCTGAATCTCAGCTGTATTGACAGAGTAAAGTATTTACCAATTTTTGTAGTTGTCAAAATTCGCTCCATTACTCGTTTTCTGTATTGGTTTAAATTCGAGTAACTTTTGTTTTAATTAAAAACAGAGTCAGAATATATTTCCATTGTTCAATTACATTCAGATAATTTCGCTTTATTGAATGGTTTATTTGTCAACAATATTAGTTTCCTCTATTATTTAAATTCACGTCGTTGCTCATTTTCCTTTAAATTTAAAATGGAAGAAGATTAAGGTTCTCTTTGCTTATTTCCTTGGATACGCTCACTATCGTGAGAAATTCGAATACGCTGTCTAAACTGTATATCTAGTGAACGCAGTTGAAAGCGCTTGAAATTGGCGAAAGCGGAAAGTAAATATCAGCAACACAAACTGTTAGGGCAAACAGAAACCAAGATGATGGAGCAATGAATGTTGATATTTATAGTGGAAGAATTGAAACAGTTTATTTGTATTGGAGGTTAAGGGGCAAATACAACGTGCGATTGTACGATGAGAGAAAAGGCGAGTTACAAATCAGAATAGGTGAGGAATAGCAGGATTTGCGCAGAGCATTTGGAAGAAAATTGGTGTGCTTATGTAAGCCAAGGTTGGAATATAAGAAAGGATTGTTGAGCCAACTACCCTTTGTGGAAGTGAAGTGTATTTGCTAAATATACATAAAGTAAAAAAGCTGAAGTTTTGATACGATTTGTTTGTGCAGTATGTGTGGCATAAGTAGAACAGAAACGGTTAGACATCTGGAGATAAGCTGAAGCGGCAAAGATGTGTTCAAGTATTTTGAGATGGTTCGGTCATGTGGCATCAATGTCAGACGTTAAAGCGGAGGCAGAGTTGTATAACTAAGTTCCTCGCTCTGTCAGTCTTGTAGAATAAAATTATCTTGCGGTAAATTACAGTACCAACGGGTCCGACTTCTGATGCAAAAGTCCTAACCTCACAGCTGAAAACATAATGAAACAATACAATACTAAATTTACACAAAATAATGTGGGCTAGTTCACGTAAATAAGATCGATAAGACGTACTTTTTACTGCGCATTTATAAGCAAATGCAAAGCTCAAAAACTTACTTCTACAAATTATTCAGCAATCATATAAGAATGTCCTTTTTCAAGAAAGAAAAGCTCATACAAGACGTAACAATGAGAAGCCCTGCTGTTCAATATCGCAACCAGGACGCATTATATCGCAAACAAATGTGACTCGGGTTCATTAGCACATACTATGCGTACGTTATCAACGATGTATCCTAAAAATAACGTTCCATTATTCAAAAATTTCAGCAAAAGAATAATAATTATTACGAGAGAGAGAGAGAGAGAGAGAGAGAGAGAGAGAGAGAGAGAGAGAGAGAGAGAGAGAGAGAATTGCACGACCTTTACTATTCAACGTAAAGGAATAAAAATGCCTTGGAACTCCGCATGCGCAGTGCCTCTTTATGATGAATTAGGTAAAAAAGAAATGAAGATTGCGAAACGCGACGAAGATGAAAACGGAATGAAGAAAACAGCCATTTTCATTATACCTTGAAATGAGAAATTCCTCCAATAATTCCCATTGGAAAACTGCATGATGAAAAAGACGAATTCCTCAAGGAGATAAGAAGTACGTTCCTTCGGATAGTCAACGGACAGGAAAAATACGTGATTAAATCTCTAAAATTGAAAGAGCCATTTCTTTCGATTATTTTCTCAGAGAGAAGGATTTTACTTTAGTTGAATATATATATTGGAATATATATATATATATATATATATATATATATATATATATATATATATATATATACTATACATAATTTAATATAATTTATATATATATATATATATATATATATATATATATATATATATATATATATATATATGTGTGTGTGTGTGTGTTTGTGTGTTTGTAAAATTCAAAATCATTGGCTAACTATTGTATATATACTTTCAGTCCGCTGGTCGATTTCTTTTCCTAACATTTTTAGCTGAACGTTCTTTGAACATAAAAGGCCTGTTTATTATCGTAGTTAAACTGTCAAAATTGATATCTGAAAAGTGGAAACTTACTAACCTTAGAAAAAAAAGAACCTCGACAAACCAGGTGAAATTTCGATGGCGCTGTACAGGAATACACAAAATGCAAATTTAACAGCAGTAATTGTGCCATAAGAGGTTTATGAATTAATAAAACATATACAGTACAAACTACAATGTAAAATAGAATAAAAAGAGCATTGTTATCTAACTGAGCAAAGACATGATGACAATCATATTAAGCTTGAAAGTCTTATCTACACCACAATAACTATAGCTTAAACATCTCTTTGAAATCTAAATTTTATTCAGTCACAAAATATAAAGATAAATTAAATTTAGCTTCCTATTAAAGATTCGTTATTTATGAAGATCCTTACACTCAATCAGGAGAGAGAACACAGACGAAAAATGTGAATTACGTTAATACTCGGAACAAGAATATTTCTGTGAGATACCTTTGATATGTCACAACGCACGAGATATCATAAAGGAAATAACGTTATCTTCTAACGTCTTCAAAAGCTCAATACTCCAAGTTTATTTATTTTGCGAAATGACTTCGATTCGAGTGGTCCGTCGCAATGAAATTTTGCTTCAGTGACTTCGGGAAAGAACGTTCAGAATGTTGGTCATCAAATGAAATTTCCCCTTACAAACACGAGAGTCACTTACTCAGACCAAACTTCCAGAACGTTACATCTGATATCTACAATAATAAAATCCGAGTGGCAGAGGATCGGGGGGGTAGGAGGGGAGACATGACACATCCACCCTCCTCCTGCAAACCTGTTTTTCCGCCCTGGGTGGGGGCGGGGTAGGTAGAGGGTCGGGAAGGTAGGGGAGAAATGACACATCCACCCTCCTCCTGCAAACCTGTTTGTCTGCCCCGGGTGGAGGCGGGCAGGGTAGGGGATCGGGAGGGTAGGGGAGACATAACACATTCACCCTCCTCCTGCAAACCTGTTTGTCCGCCCCGAGTGGGGGCGGGGTAGGTAGGGGATCGGGAGGGTAGGGGAGGCATGACACACCCACCCTCCTCCTGCAAACCTGTTTTTCCGCCCCGAGTGAGGGCGGGGTAGGTTGGGGATCGGGAGGGTGAGGGAGACATGACGGGGGCAGCGCCGGGTTCCAGTCCAACATAACGCGCGCCATCAAGCTTGTCTGCTAATAAAACGCGTGGATCTCGGAAACTCCTCCTCTTCTCTTCCCTTTTCGACAAAGAAAGGGAAAGCTATTCTATAAGAGGCTTAAGATTAGAAAGGAGAAGCGTTCAACCAAAGCGAAAGCGAAAAGTCCTCTTAGAAGAAGTCTGAGAGAAGTTACGTTAATGAAAAAACTTCAGATGTTTAAAGTTTTCGCTTACAATTCTCATTTCTTGTTGCGGCGTTTCCATTAACTGTTAATTACACCTACATGCAATTGTGCAGGTGATCATTACTGCTAATTCTAGCCATCTTCAGAAGATTTTGATTTTGCCCTTTACTTCAGACTTCCTAGGTTAACTTCATCTTCCCTTCAGTTTGTTCTTGCCAGGGCTGTAAAAGGACATTAAGCCTCAATTCTGTTGGCCTTCAAAAGAAAACACTGTCCAAATTAAAAAATAATAACTACCGTATTTCCTTCTTTTGATTTCAAGACTGTGTCCTTTAATTAAACTTACTAATATCGCTAATGAGATCTGTGAAAAAGAATGATCTATTACTTCGTTAGCGGTGATTTAAAAAACCTAATTTTCATGGAAAATTAAAAGCACATTTTTAATTACATTAATGTGTTAGAGATCGAGCTGGTAATGGGGAGCAATAAATTCTGAGCTTCAAAGGTTAATATTTATTACCTCGATTCTTTTACTAGATCTTTTCTACATTTAGCCATTTCACCTAATAGCGGGAGGCTCCAGAGGAAAAAACAGACAACCAGCACTGCTACATTCATACTATAACGACTGAATCGTGGTTGAACACCTGCGTTAGTTGATATATATCCATTCACAGGAGACTAATCAGTGGCACCTCGAACCCTCTATACGCTGTTCCATCTAATTTCATCTTGCTCGCACTCGGCGACTCTGAACATGAAAGCTAATCCTTCCCATTGTCTTCTACATCATTTATCAAGCACTTTCTACTTTTTCCTATCCTTCCCCCTATCACTGAATTTTGCGCTCTTACAAATTCGTCATCACCCATTCTTTCCACATTACCTAACCATCTCAAACTGCTGAACCACCATTTTATCTACACCACCCTTTTTACCACTTTCTGTACAGATCTGCACATGGAATTATCACCCTTTAAGGGGTAACCTCACCAACAAACTTTCAATCGTTTTCTGAAAATTCATTATGATTTTTTACTATTACCACAGAATTATGTACCTGGTAGTTAGTCTACTACGGTGGAGACGCCTCTTCTTCACTCCAGTTGCTATCCACCATAGTAGACTAATTACCAGGCATTTAATTTTGTGGTAATGGTAAAAAAGCTATAATGAACTTTCAAAACGATAGAAAGTTTGATAATTCTACGTTTATATATATAAAAGGGTATATATATATATATATATATATATATAGATATATATATATATATATATATATATATATATATATATATATATATATATATATATATATATATATATATATATATATATAAGGTTATGTTATCACAGAGTGATAATATAAAATACACATATTGCATCAACAGTTACTTCACCCGTTAGTGAAGAAAGGTCAAAATAAGTTTCATTCCAAAGAAAACCCCAGAATTTCCAAAAATTCACTCAGACATTTTGTGTTATAAACCATGAAGTTTTGTGTGACATATACCGGAGAAAGCATGTAATATAAATGCCACGGCTAACACAGTTTACGTGTGGCCCAATCCAAGGGAAACAAAATATCTTAAGACATTTTGGGGATTTAAGAGACTTACTTTTTATGTGTGAAGATTATCTCGCTAGAGTTTCACAGCATGACAGTTTTGCTTTCTGTTTACAGGAGATTCCTTATTGATTCGGAGATGAAAATAGCTATCGGTATTTAACGCTGTTTGCGCATCTGCCTTTTCTTCGTCAAACTCGTTGCATTAACACCGAACTCCTTTTCGAATGATTATTTAACTTTCACGACCAATATCTCTCCCCAGCCAAAGAGAACTAAACTGTCTTGCATAAAAATGTTAACAAACACAA
>NC_089795.1:78410162-78417662 GCF_040412425.1 Macrobrachium rosenbergii
TATATATATATATATATATATATATATTATATATATATATATATATACATAATGAGTATAAATATATATATATGTTATATATATATATATATATATATATTATATATATATGTATACTTATGTTCAGCTGTTTTTCCTGAGGAGAGTGGCCTCAGAGTAAAACACAAAAGTCATAGCTAAATTCATAATTCAGCAGCTGGATTATGAATGAAACCACTCAGTAGGAATGTTCCGTTGTTAGGATTTCATAGAGCTTAACGCTAGGATCATCAGTAGTACCTCTAAAACCCTACATACACTGCATTATTCATTCACCTCTTTCTTGCACGCATTGTCGCCATTCCTCGATACTACCGCCTTTTTTTTTTTTTTAATATTTCTTTCATGCCAATTATCTAGCCCTTGCTAAGTCTTCCTTACCCTCTCTCCCTAACATTTCTGAATTCTGGACATTTTTCGCAAACCTGTCATCCCCCTTTCTTGAACATGACCAAACCACTTTAAAACACACTAATTCATCTTTCCACCCAAAAAAAGACTTTTTAGTACAAAACCAAACCACCTTTCCACCTATCAAAAGCCTTTTTAGCACTCTAATGATTCTCTACATCTCTTGTCCTTCATTCTCTGCTTATGCCACAAATACTATACAAACAGCTTATCTTAACAACTTCAACATTTTCCACTTAAAATCAGTATTTGATCATAAGGCAGTTGGTTCAACAATCCTCTCATGCACTCCAACCCTGGCTTTCATAGACACTCCAGGTCTCGTCCCAACCGTCTGCACACTTACCCTCATAACCTTAAAACCTTCCTCTTGATCACGTCTAGGCTACTCTCAACTTCCCCCTCCTGCAGACACTTTCAACCTCTATAACTGCAACTACAGTTCCTCTTCAATAACCTAGATCGGTAATGCATCAACAGTAAACATCTGCCGTTTGCACACGCTATTCACAACTCAAGTGTCCTGCTGTCCCTTAATTTTGCACTTCTTTTTTCATGTCGTTTCTGATTCTGGCACACTTCGTTCATATGATAAACAGCTCGGAGACGTAATATAATCCAGTCTTAGACCATCTTCTACACTAAGCCATTTATGTTAAATAAAATCATATTTATGGATGGTAATTAGGTTAAGACTTCATTTAGAATAAAATTAAAATCCAATCCTTTTTGAAACATTAATGAGAAATTATACTAAAACAAAGTTCTAATACTACAAGATACAACTAATGTATTTAATTTGGTTATGATCTGCCATATCACAGTAAAGATTGAACACAAAAGAAAGAAATAGATTTTGGCTAACGGCAAAAAACAAGAAATAAGTCTAGGGAAAACCTATGCATTTTTTACATTACGTAAACCCCACCTTTTTTTAAAGGTTAACTGATTGAAGAGAAAAGAATATTACACAACAAATCACATAAACGACTTGATTAACAAAAATTATAACGAAGATTTAACGTTATACGACTGACGATCACAGTCCTTCAGGCAGTCACTGAAATAATGGAAAACATGCTGTACAGTCTGAGAACTTAAAATTTTTATTCCCTAGTAGTTACCAAGTCATTATTTTAATTTAGCAAACAATATAGGACTTGGGATATTAACATTAAATGCCGGAGCTCAGTGTACGTCCAAGCAGGATTACAAGTCTCTGAGGTACATAATTTTAGGAAAATTAAAAATCATACAGCCTTCTGGGCGAAACAAACCCTCACAAGTTGAGCTAAGCCCTGCACCAATCGGTCATGAGACCTTTGAACTTGGCAAACGTATATGCAAACACACATTATATATATATTTATATATATATTTATATATATATATATATATATATATATATATATATATATATATATATATATATATTACTCGGATGCAGTGCAATTTTGTCTGAAGCTCCAAAGCATCCGGTCTTCGCGCTTTCCTTCCCCCCGTAATTACTTTTACTCAATAGCACAAATCCCTTTAACCGTCCCGCCTTTTTATCAGGAAGACAGCTCAGCTCTTCTTGCAAAAAGGAAATTCTAGTCGGAAATTTCCCAGAAGAGACTTCTCTGCCAGATATTTTTCTTTTGCCGTGAAAGGGAAGTGTCACCTTATTAAAGAGCAATTATCTCCTTTCATCTCGCAGGAAAACCTTATTAAGATGGGCACGCCCTCCATGGAGGCCGACCGGAAGCTGCCTCGGATGGAGAAGCTGACGGAGAAGACGACGAAGATGCTCCTGACGGTGCTCCTGCTCTTCCTGGTCACGGAACTACCACAGGGCATCCTGTCGCTTCTCTCGGGCATTTTTGGACATGCCTTCTTCGTGTGAGTATCGTGGAGTTGAGAGAGAGAGAGAGAGAGAGAGAGAGAGAGAGAGAGAGAGAGAGAGAGAGAGAGAGAGAGAGAGATTGCTTCATATTTTAGCCGCCTTATCCTTCTAGGCAATAATTAGCTGAAACTTATACAAATTAGTGCATGCATTCATGAGACCAATGTGAAAATATTTTCTGGAAATAATTAGCTAAGCCTCATACATATTAGTGCATCTATAAAATCTATGAGAGAGAGAGAGAGAGAGAGAGAGAGAGAGAGAGAGAGAGAGAGAGAGAGAGAGAGAGAGAGAGAGAGAGAGAGAGAGATTCAAATTTAAGCCTTTTCCCCCCAATGTGAAAATATTTTCTGAAATAATTTAGCCTCATTTTTTATTAAATATTCTATAAAATCTATGAGAAAGTGCAGATAAGAATCTAGAGAGAGAGAGAGAGAGAGAGAGAGAGAGAGAGAGAGAGAGAGAGAGAGAGAGAGAGAGAGAGAGAGACTGATTACTCCATATTTTGGCCTTCTTCTTCTTTTGGACGTGAAAATATTTACTGAAAATATTTAGCTGAAACTCATGTAAGTTAGTGCATGCATTCATGAGACCTGAGAGAGAGAGAGAGAGAGAGAGAGAGAGAGAGAGAGAGAGAGAGAGAGAGAGAGAGAGAGAGAGAGAGAGAGAGAGATTACTTTATATTTTAGCCGCCTTATTGTTCTAGACAATGTGAAAATATTTACCGAAAATATTTAACTGAAACTCATATAAGTTAGTGCATACATTCATGAGACCTGAGAGAGAGAGAGAGAGAGAGAGAGAGAGAGAGAGAGAGAGAGAGAGAGAGAGAGAGAGAGAGAGAGAGCTTCATATTTTAGCCGCCTTATCCTTCCAGACAATTCGAAATATTTACTGAGAATAACTAGTTACAATTCATACAGGTTAGTGCATGCATGAGATTAGTGTGTGTGTGTGTGTGTGTGTGTGTGTGTGTGAGAGAGAGAGAGAGAGAGAGAGAGAGAGAGAGAGAGAGAGAGAGAGAGAGAGACTGCTTCATATTTTAGCCGCCTTATCCTTCCAGACAATTCGAAATATTTATTGAGAATGACTAGCTACAATTCATACAGGTTAGTGCATGCATGAGATTTGTGTGTGTGAGAGAGAGAGAGAGAGAGGAGGCATACCATATAATTACACAGTATACACAAATGTGAGACATTGTTGACAGAATGAATTATAATGTACCGCTGTCCTAACAGTATGAACGTGGAAAATATTTATGAATGCTTAATTCATAACTATTTCAAAAAGAGACCAGTATATAAAACATTAGGAAACTGCAATGATAAATTAAAATGCATGA
Organism: Macrobrachium rosenbergii; assembly: GCF_040412425.1. Lineage (NCBI taxonomy): Eukaryota > Metazoa > Arthropoda > Malacostraca > Decapoda > Palaemonidae > Macrobrachium > Macrobrachium rosenbergii. The sequence continues at coordinate 78,413,843 of NC_089795.1, forward strand.
AATGTTTTGTCTTTGTTACACGTAAATAAGTGGCAGATAAGCCTGATAGAAATGAGGAACTGGGTCACTCAGTCCCAAATTAATGTAAGCTAAAGAGGTGTTCCGTTGAGAAAGGAACTAGTATTGCAGGCCTCTATACAACTGCACGTTGCTTCGATTATGAAGAAAACTCTGCCCTCATTTGCATAAAGAACTCGCTATGATTCAACCAGTATCTTCGTCATCTTATTATTAAATGGAAGCTTTCACATCCTTGACCTGAATTGAATCCATTAATGACTAGCTTCGAAATCTTACGAGCGTCTTCCAATTTTTGAAATGAGCGCTCCGCTAGGCATTCATCCACGTATCGAATATTCAGTGACCTTATTGGAAAACCCTCATTTTTAAACTCTTTCTCCCTCCCTCCCTCCGCCAGGCAATGCTACCATCACTGGGGCGAAGTCATGGATCTGCTGGCTCTCATCAACGGGGCTGTGAACTTCTTCCTCTACTACATCATGTCTCATCAGTTTCGCCTGACGTTCCGCTATTTCCTCCACCCGCCGCCGCCTCTCAATCTCTCGCCCAGAATCCCCGGGGAGACGGTCTCCACTCAGCTTTAAGGAGCAATTTCATCTTCAAACACACTCACTCAGCCATTTCACTCCCTATCTCTCCCGAGCGCACGAGTGCGCACGCACACAAACACGTGTTCGACATACAATGTGTGTTTTTCTCCAGAGTCGCCCTTCAGGCGACATAACATTGCTTAAACAAAACAAAAAACAAAAAAACAGTCAGGATTTCTTTTAATGACTCTTGAATAACAGCTGAATTTCTAACATCTGGCAACAAGAGCCATCGAACCTTGTTGACGTATTGACATAAAATTCTCAGAAAATCTAAGAAGACTACAATACACAGAAGAACGAAGATACGAGATCCGAATTTCGTATTCGGCAAGAAGCATTACCCATTTCCTTCCGTTACGATACACTGACGGGGAGGCTGTTTCCGCGGCTTTTGAATCACGCACGAGAGTGTAAACGTCGTTCATTCTCGCGAGAAATGTATCTGGTGCTTTAGTTAGGATATAGGGAAGCAATGCGACTGTGTTTTTGCGGCGCAGTATTTGATTTTCGGTCTGACAAAACGTCATAGTTACTGGGGAAATATAGCACAATAAACCTTTGACATCACATACACAATTTGATAATGTCTACAACGGTGTGAAAAGAGAAGATAAATTCACAATGCAGTAAGACAGTACAGACTTGGGAAATAATACTCTAAATACACATGTCAGCATCATCATAGCACTTTGTTTTCATACCAGAATATTTTAACATGTTGCCCATATGGGATAAGTTTTGTAGGCCTAATTTAAGTCGTACATAAATTTCTCTAAGGAACTCAATAGATTTGTTTTCAGTGACGAGTTTCAAACTGGTATGAAAAAGGTTTCACATCAAACCAGCGTAAGCAAACACCCTGACGTAGAGAAGTGAAAACTCAAAGTTCTTTGAAACTTGTTTTCAGCTCCTTTGTTACAATTTTATAATAAGTAAAGCACCATTCAGTGTCGACCAAGATACCCTAAGCAAAACTGGTGATACGATTTCAAATGCGCTCAGATGAATGTCCAGACTTCTGCCATTTCAGATTCCTGAGGGCAGTATTCTATGCAAACTCATTTTGTTGACATTTACAAGCAAATATAAACCTACAACCGCCTTCTCGTCTGGCACATAAAAGAAAAAAGAACGGAGTCGCTTCGCTCATGTGAAAATGATGGAAGGTTTGTATTAAAGTTTAGTATCAAAGTGGAATAGCGCAGCTTGTCTCTCGCTCTACGCTCCATTAGCCTGAGATCTGGAAGAATTTCACCGGCCTGAATTGAGTGTCTGGTGATCCAGAGTCTAAAGAAAAAGAAGTTTCTTTCTTATGTAAGAGGAACTTGAAATTAACATTTAGAAGCCAGTCCTCTAGAATGCTAAAAAAAAAAATTAAATCAACAAACTTTTAAATACCTCTCATCGTTGACATCCCATACTGCATAATCAACATACGGAAACGCCCACCAAAAAGCAAAAAATTATCTTTTTCTGTCTTCTGTTATGGTACAAGTCAGTTTAAGCCTTCCTACAAGTCACGATGACCCTGGCCTTGGATCATAAAGATGATTTTTCTTTGCTAGTCACGATGACCATTTTTTCTTTCCTTTATATTTTCTAAAATTCACTGTTGTATTCAACATTTTACGCAAAAGGAAATTAAATATGCCTTAGATATTTGTTATTTTGGAATTTTAAAGGAAAACAAATGAGCGAAACATTAATTCTAAGTTTTTACGCGAGACGAACTTTGGACTAAAGTGGAACACAAAACCTGAGTCTAGAACGAAACTGAAACCTTCCATTTCCGGTGGGATTTAATTTGCATATAATGTTGGGATTTAATTTACATCATTTGCATCTTGTGTGACTCCAATTCGAGTACAAGATGAGACGATGACTAAATCTCAGGTGAGATTATGTCCTATTATCCGGACATTAGGTGCCATTCTACTTAACAAACATGAGCAACACCAAAAAGACAAAAATGTAGTGAAGTTAAGTAAAAAGATGATAAAAAGAAAATACGAAAGAATAACAGATATAAGGAAACAATAGCAAAAATGAAAAACATTTCTGCCTTGTTAAATAAGTAAATTTATGTTTTGTCACACTTATTTCAAGAGATATTGAGTAAAAAAAACTGTTGGAGTATGACGTACTTTAAAATTAAACATAAAACTATAATAAATAGTTACTGACATTCGTGATGTTTATATTAAGTAAATTATATGATAAAGTTTAACAATATATTGTAACTGAGATGTTATCATAGGTGTATTGAAAAAAAAAAAAGACTTTATTTTATACTGTCTTATTTGAATGTACATTATATCCACACACCAATACATCGATGTTTTGATAATTTATTTTGTATCATACATTAGGTGCGTAGTGTTGGGAGTAGGAAACCCTTAAAACCATAAAAACAAAACACTTATGTCTTCCCTCCCTCCCTCCTTCCCATTTGACCCCTGACCCCAGAACTCTTGTAACCTGCCCACTGCCCCTCCTGCATCTACCGTTCACCTGGGCTCCCTCACCTGACTTTGCCCCTGAGCCCCCAAGGTCATACAGGTGAGCCTGAAGGTCCAAAGATGCTCTCGATCGATTCCGACAAATATAAAGAAGAGACAGTGTTGAAAATGAAGATAAACAACGGTTTCATCTTCACCCATTTCTATATTTTCTAATTTTTTATTATTATTATTATTTGCCATGGTAACAATAATAGGCAAATATGCAGCTAACCTCTTTTGTAAAATCATCATTTTCAATTTGAGAATGATAAGAATATAAACCACAGTGATGATAGTAGCCTTATGCCGTTGAGCTGAACAATTCAGGCAGATTTAATTATTTTTTCAAACTGAGGTTTTCAGTTGCCACAAAAATAAAAATAAAAAATCAATAAAATACAAAATAATTGAATGAAATAAAAGATGATGATGATGAAATGAAAAAGAATAGGGTCGTGCAGAATCGATTACCATTTTTGGAATTTCCCAGCCCAGGGGATGGATCCCAACACTATGCATAAAATATAATTATAAATATATATATATTATATATATATTGTGTTCATAGATGTTTTTGAAATAAATACTGTAATATTAAATGGAAAATATAAAAATCATGTAAATCTAATAAAAATCTTGTAAATATCGCCGGACTTTCATTTAATTCTTATAAAATTATTAATCTCCAAAAGAAGGCAAGAGTGA
>NC_089795.1:78420162-78430162 GCF_040412425.1 Macrobrachium rosenbergii
ACACATGGAATATAACTTTGACTTTAAGAGTCTCAACAAATTATACGAAACTTACATTAAAACAAAACAAGATTTAAAAGCACCTGCTAGACTAAAGGCTGAAGGCTGAATGATTCGGAAAGGAGGGAGAGGCAGCGAAGAAATACGGCTCAAGCCAGAAACAGCTGTATAGAGGTGGTGTGATTGTTCAACTTGGGCACTAACTGCTTGATAAATAATGACTCTAAAATAAGCAGTTCGTGTAAACGGCTTGTTTGGCCCAAGACAGAGAAGTCAGAATAGTTAATGCTGGTGTTACAAATTTTTGTGTGATTTCTGATATTAGAAAATTCGGGATTGGACAATCTGCAGCCAGTACGATGGCTGACACCATTATGTGAATCAGCTCTGACCTTGAGCAATCGCTTAGTCGAACCTACGTAAGTCCCCAAATTACATCTGGGGCAAGTATATTTATATACGACTGAGGATTGCAATAATGGGCAGATTTTGTCTTTAAATTTAAAAAGTGATCCTATTGTAAGGGGATTTTTGGAATTAAAATAACTTGCAACATATTAAAGTGTTTTTCAATTGCAGACTTGAGATTCCTTCTAAATTTGTCATCTTGGATGTATGGAATACTGGCATACAGTTTCTTTCGTGGAACAGTGCTTATGGAAGGGAGTCTGATAGTTTCTTATTTAGAAAATTCTTGCAATGTCTGAAGAAAACATGTGAGGGGAAACCAGTTATCGGTAAAATATTTATACAAAAACAAAATTTCTTTATGATATGAATCCCAGGAAGAGGTTAGAGTGTAAGCCCGATGAAGCAGGGTAAAAAATTGAATTGAGTTTAAAATGATAAAACAAGCACTATAAAAGTTTGAACCCAGACCTGAGAAAGTCTTTTTCTAAAAACGGACTTGTATATGACCAGTTACGATGTGGAATCCTTATTCACAAATGTCCCAGTAGAAGAAACAATCGAGGTTATTTTAGATAAAATTTTTATTGAACCCAGTGATACTTATTTTAACTATGACCGTTGCTATTTTAAGAAATTGTTGCAGTTAGCAGTGCTGGACACTGCCTTTATTTTTAATGATTGTTTGTACAAACAGGTTGACGGTATGGCAATGGGATCACCCCTTGGTCCCACGTTTTCCAATATTTTTATGTGCTCCCTGGAGGAGGACATGTTGGAAAATTGCCCCCTAGGTTTTTATCCTCTTGTGTATAAACGGTTTGTTGATGACACCTTTGTTCTCTTTAAATCAGCTTTCCATGCTGACCAGTTCCTCTCGTACATTAATGAATTACATCCGAATATCAAGTTTATATTAGAGAGAGAGGAAAACGATCGATTGCCATTTTTGGATGTTTTGGTGTTTCGACATGGTAATAGTTTTAACACTTCCGTTTTTAGAAAAAGACTTTCTCAGGTCTGGGTTCAAACTTTTATAGTGCTTGTTTTATCATTTTAAACTCAATTCAATTTTTACCCTGCTTCATCGGGCTTACACTCTAACCTCTTCCTGGGATTCATATCATAAAGAAATTTTGTTTTTGTATAAATATTTTACCGATAACTGGTTTCCCTCACATGTTTTCTTCAGACATTGCAAGAATTTTCTAAATAAGAAACTATCAGACTCCCTTCCATAAGCACTGTTCCACGAAAGAAACTGTATGCCAGTATTCCATACATCCAAGATGACAAATTTAGAAGGAATCTCAAGTCTGCAATTGAAAACACTTTAATATGTTGCAAGTTATTTTAATTCCAAAAATCCCCTTACAATAGGATCACTTTTAAATTTAAAGACAAAATCTGCCCATTATTGCAATCCTCAGTCGTATATAAATATACTTGCCCCAGATGTAATTTGGGGACTTACGTAGGTTCGACTAAGCGATTGCTCAAGGTCAGAGCTGATTCACATAATGGTGTCAGCCATCGTACTGGCTGCAGATTGTCCAATCCCGAATTTTCTAATATCAGAAATCACACAAAAATTTGTAACACCAGCATTAACTATTCTGACTTCTCTGTCTTGGGCCAAACAAGCCGTTTACACGAACTGCTTATTTTAGAGTCATTATTTATCAAGCAGTTAGTGCCCAAGTTGAACAATCACACCACCTCTATACAGCTGTTTCTGGCTTGAGCCGTATTTCTTCGCTGCCTCTCCCTCCTTTCCGAATCATTCAGCCTTCAGCCTTTAGTCAGCAGGTGCTTTTTAAATCTTGTTTTGTTTTAATGTAAGTTTCGTATAATTTGTTGAGACTCTTAAAGTCAAAGTTATATTCCATGTGTTTTTAATTTGTGTTGTTTTCTCTTTTAGCCTTGATGATGTAACTATGTTGTTACGAAACGCGTCGGCAATAAATGTATCACCTTTTGATGACCGGCTATCTCCTTGTCACCCTGTCCTTCTATGTGCTGTGGCCCGCTTGTGCCAACGTATCCTGTCTTATATATATATATATATATATATATATATATATATATATATATATATATATATATATATATATAATTCTATATAAATGTCATAGGATTTCGTTTGGAGGTATAAATGCTAGCGCAGTATGAAGTGGAACGCTACCTGACCAGAACTGACCCTGTGATACTGGTGTTCAGACAGCAAAGTGGTTCGTTAATTATTTAAGCAAGGTGCAATATAGGTTTACCGAAGCCTCTGAAAGCTTTTTCCAAATATAAACCGTGGCAGTAAATATCAAGTTAGCTTTTTTTAACGGAACTGCAATGCATATACCTCAGACCATCTGCATACATATTCATACCTTTATGTTTGTATCCATATGCATGTCCTATCGATAAAAGAGTAAATGCATAAATGTTAGTGAGGATTTAAGGGATATTGGAACTGCTGTAAAATATGCAAAGTTTTCCAGGGAAGAGAGCGATCAAGCCTGAGCTACAAGAAACTAAGATAAAACCGTGAGTCGAAACGGAAAGAATTTACAAGCTGGGGGAAGAGAAAGGTATAAAAGGAAATTACGAAAGAAGCAGAAGCGAAGAATTTGCAAATAAGAGATGTAAAAGAAAAGTAAAAAGACTATCAGGGATAGCAATAAAAGACAAGGCAAATTACTTATACTTTCTAAATGGCTGATCAGTCTGTGGTCAGAAGCAAGCGTCGAATATAATAAAAAAAGGAACTAAAAAGAATTGCTAGAAAGGGAAATGCATTTTGGGTTCTAAGAAGATTAAACCGAACCCAAACATTACGGAAGGAGAAACCCAGATTCAGATTTTCAACAAGTTTAACCAAAACCCATTTTCATGAAAAAAGAAAGAACGCATGGATTACAATAAATTATAAGGAATAAAATAAAATGAAAGAAACTGAGAAGAAAAGATAACGAAAGAAAATGTAACAAGGCTGAAAGAAAGGAGAAAACAGCAGCTGACATTCAACAGCCATAGGACAGTTGACAATTTCAAAGAAGACGGTGCGGCGAGACGAAAAAGGGAGCCATGAATTTCATAAAAGAAACAGCGACTATAATATGAAAAGAAAACTGGTGCATGAAAGCATGTGGTATGACAGGAGAGCAGTCATGAGTCGAAAATAAGCAAGAACAGAAGAATCTCGTTTTATGAAGGGTTGAGGCACCACGAAAATCTCTTCGGTTGAAAACAAAGTTTTTGGAAAAGAAACGCAAACAATGTGAATGACAATCTTTTCTGTTTAAACTTTACATAATAGAGGTGTGTCGCTTACATTTTACTGGTTGAGGTTTAAATTTCACCGTTTAAAACATAAAGTTTTGAGTTAGAAACATTTAATTTTAGAAACTGGTCTCGACAATTTAAACTTTCGGGTACGTCCCAGAAAGCATTAAATAAATACTTACACTGTAAGAGAAATTATAAACTGAAATTCACTCTCGTCTACCGTCCTTCGTAAAATTTATGAAATATTTGAAATTACAATAATATCACAATGTTAAAACAGCTGAGCCCTTAACTGAACAGAAAAGAAAAATTAGAGATATAAAATCATAGACAGTGTTATTCTGTTTAGAATTTGAGCTTCATATATTTAAAAACCGAGTTTCACCTTTTGGTACCATAACCCAGATAAGAGTGTTTTGATGCAAGGTGAAGAATACATCAGAGACATTCTAATGCAATGAAAAGCTGATATCGCAAAGCAACTCTTAATATGCTATAATATGCACACGCAAACGCAAACACATACACTATATACTGTATATATGTACATATATATATGTATGGTATATAAATACATACATACATTAATATATAATTATATATATATATATATATATATATATATATATATAGAGTATATATATATATATATATATATATATATACATGATAAAATTTCTCATAAGAGGTGTGGTTCCAAACGTACCAATGAGTTATCATATGGAGTGGTTAATGCCGAAGCCAGGTACGATTTCCTGCCTTCGACGGTTATATAAGTACGGGCAGATTCGGCATTGACTTATACATCTCTTGATGGCTCAGTGGTTTGACCGTCGAATGGAGTCGCTGGAAGTTACCGAGTCGTGGGATGTAGACCCGGCGGTTCCGATCCATTTATCACTTTAAAAATTCCTCTTCGGCGATAATTCCCCATCGAGGATATTCCCGACGTAGAGTGAATTGGACATTAAGCGACATTTGTAGCTTCATGAATGTATATAAATCACGGTGATAAAAATTTCATATATATATTATATGTTAGTTATTTTGAAATGGCGGAGATATTACTCGTAATATGACATTCTTGTATGTGTGTGTGTGTATACACGTTGTATATATATATATATATATATATATATATATATATATATATATATATATAATATAATATATACTGTATATATACATACATATGGATAAAGGCCATGCAAATAAAAAGTAGGAACAGAAGAATGTCATATTAAGGGTAATGTCTCCACCCTTTCAAAGAATGGGATTTGGTAGTTCAAAAAATATTTTTACAGGTGGTTTCTAAATGACAGGCAATTAAGAGATATGGTGTTCGTTAGGTCCCAACCAAGCCCACAGGACGCGGAGAGCTCACGTGCCAAAAGAGATATGGCTAATCTTACCTTGTCTGCGTGACCCCTGTGAAAGTTTTACGTTGTTTGTCTTCTTGATGAAAGCTGCTTCGAGTATCTGACCTTTGAAACGACGCGTGCTCCCATAAATTATTTGCGATGTATACCAGTTCACACGAAGGGTGATACTACTTAAATGATTGAAAATGGGGCAGAATTTTAATGCGACCAACTGACAGACAGTTGCTGTTCGAATTTTTTTTCTGAAAACCACATGAGATTTACAGGCATGCCCAGTCAGTTCTATTTGGATTTTATTTCCCACCAAATGTTAGTGACTGCAGAGCCAAGGGAATCACAGTAGCTAAGACTAAAAGGATTGTATCTCACTATATTTTCCACCAATCTTCTTTATGCCATCTAGGAAAGGGATTTTTGTTTAACTTCAACATAAGTTTCTTTTATCTTGCCACTGTGGGTACAAAGGAAATCCGGTTCGCATAACATCAATGACGTTGTAGTGGTATTAAAGAGAAGGCAATTGCCCGGGGGAAGAAATCCTTATGGTGCATTAAGTAAGTTGCTTGTACATCCAACCTAAATTGAAATATAACTGTAATTAAAGGAATGGATACAAGATATTGAGAAAGCTGGTATATAAAAGCATCAAGGAAAAGACTTCTGTCATCTCTTCCCATTCTATCTTAAATTTCAAGCTTGATACAAGGTTGTTTAATTCGGTAAAAAAATGTATTGATTCCCCAAATCGGATCCAAAAGGTCAATATGACGTCAACATACCTCATTCAGACCAAACCTTTGTATGGATCGGTCTTGTTTTTATTCTTAGTGAGTTTTATATATTTGTGCTACATAGAAAATCTGCCAATAGGTGCCAATACCACTAAATGAAAAACCACTATTGGAAACACCTAGTTTCGCTAGTTTCCGGGACGGCCAGCTTATGAGTGGCTGTGAGGCAAAAATGCTCATACGTCTTTTATAAGTAACTTTATTACCCATTAACCCAAACTTCCTTAATAACTATGGCCTCTCAACACACGTAAGACGACATTCCACTAGGACCTATCATTTCATCAGAAGTGACCTTGTGGATGTAACCGCACTCCAGCTGCCACGTGTGGTATAGTTTGGCGATCGCCACGCTGCAGGGGACGGTGGGGAGGGGGGGTCAGATCATCCTTTGAGATGCTATCAGTCTGGTAAGCGCATCATACACAACACACCTGATTCACATCAAGAGATTAAGGGGAGTTTACTGTATGTCACTGCGGACGAGGCTGCCATTAAAGGAAGCTGAATCGCAAAGGAAAATGAACCGTCCTGTCCCTGTAATGTACAGCCTGCTTAACTTAACAACTGGGAGGTGAAATCTGGCCAAAAAGTCTTTAGGATGATAAAAGTCTCAGGGGACTAAGGGAGAGGAGGAGCTAAAAATATTAATACTCGCAAGCAAAAATTTCGTATGTGATAAATAAAACTTGTAAAATGGCCGTTAGGTGTTTGTTATCAAAAGAGTGGTTAATAACAAGAGATAAAAGTTGGTGTCAGTGTCGAAATGCTGCAGATGCTGGCAAGATATAAAGGAGAATAACGCAGAATGTGTTGCAGTTCTAGTGTAATGCTAATGAGCCTCATGCCTAGGTGTATGAAGCTGTTAATGCTGTTAAAGCATGAGTACTGAAGTGACCTTTGAGCTTCTTCTCTGGAGGTATACACCGTCAGGGGAAATAGTTTATTGCTGATAGAAGATATATACAACATACATAATATGTATGCTAAGTAAAGGACGACAGACAGTTGAAAGGCCTCGCAGGACTCCAGTGTTTCTCTTTCCTTCATGACAATAAAGTGTTATTATCAGAATATGGGACAAAGAGAGAAGAATAATGTAAAAGCAATCCAAATCCTTTATAGATCTGTTTGATAAAGAAAGAGATTTAATCTGTCAGTTTCTTACATAATAACTGTCATATCCCTTCTTATCTAACAATGAAAATGCTGATATAATATCAGAGAATAGCATGCTAACAAAATGGATGTACAAAGAAACACACACACAAAAAACAAAAGTTCTAGGAAATATTCATAAACCTTTAATAAAGGAAAGAATCCATTATCCTCCATATTTTATGGCTTTCATAAACCGAAGGCCTACAGGACGGGCCACCTTATATATCTTATATTGCCCAAGCTGGAAGATAAAACAAGAAGGCGTAGGAAGAACTCGGGAAACAACAGCAGAAGAAAATATATGTTTATATGTTTGCATGTTGTTTGCACACTTGTTCATTTAAACGGGCAACATCTGAGATAAGCAAAACTATACAGGTTATTTATGAAACGTGATTCCTATGAAAAGATAAAAAAAAAAGATTGAGGTAAGATCTGGAATACTCATGAAATCTAAGGTGATAATTTATGGGAGGATTATTGAGCCACTTCTCCTTTAGGTAAGTGAAGTGTAGATGCTGAATGCGAATGAAAGATAAATGTGAAGAACAGCAAGGATGAGAAGGAAGGAGCCATTTGAAAATAATCAATGCTAGAGAATTTTAGAAGGACGACAACCTAGAAATTGCTGGGCAGATGGTTTGGAAATGGTGTTGGATAGGAAGAGCCATAATATCCATAACGCTCAAGAGTGAAACCAAGATAATAGGGAACTGCAGTGTGTGTGTGTGTGTGTGTGTGTGTGTGTGTGTGTGTGTGTGTGTGTGTGTGTGTGTGTGTGATGTGGGGAATCATGCTCTGTCGATGGTTGTCGTGTGTAAATGTATGAAGTGGCCAATATTGTAAGTTTCATTATGAAGGGCCAATGTTGTGTGAGTTTCATGATTCAATATCTGAAGTATGAATGTGGCGGTGATCGTGGTGCTGATCCATAACGTTGTTCGGGGAAACCTTTTAATTTTACACACACACACACACAACACACACACATACACACATACACACACACACACACACACACACACACACATATATATATATATATATATATATATATATATATATATATATATATATATAGAATGAGTGGACAAATCACTTATCTAAAATGTTAAAAGATAAACCCTGAACACATAAAAATATATAATGGAAATTCGTTTTTTTAATTTCATGCTTCAATCACTGTGACACTGCACATTGCAAAATAATGCATCAAAACTAGGCTAAATAGGCATTGTTTCAGTCATTTAACAAACAAAATACAGCTTTCAATTTAGTCAAACACTATATAAGCTTTTAGTTAACCATGCGACATTCATACTAGTCTATATTGAATAAAAAAATCCTTTGTACACTGAAATACATACTGCCTCCCGAAAATAACTGAAATCAATTATCTACACACAAAATAATTAGTCGTTTCTCTCTCCACACTGTGGTGATGTTTGGTGATTGAATTTGAAGTCAGAACCATGTGTACGTTAATAAGAGATCCACTGCTATATGAAGAGATTGCTCATATGTATGTGCGCGCATGTCTTTGTATTTTATAAATGAAGACTTATAATAAATACAACACTGTATCTCCCTGCACTTTTTTTCAATGCTTTCATAAATTCATTTTTATAATTCATCCCCAATTTCAGGTAAAAACTCATTTATTTCTTCAAGGAAGGCATAAATTAATGTAAGGTCATTCCTCACGATTTTTATGAGCTATATAAACCATTAGTCATACATCAATAAAAAAAAACGGACACCTAAAATATCAATTGTACGTAAATGCACGGTATTTATACACGAAAATAATGAATCTATCTCTTGCATAATAAAAGGAGTGCTTTTTTATTTATCCATGTTTGCAATGTCCTTTACTTTGCCATTCAATTTCCTCTTTGAAATAACGATTATTATCTTGCAACAGTTTTGTAATCTTGAGCTAAACTCTCAAATTTCCGAAAAAGGAACAGTCAATTAGCGCTTGACATCAGTTAAAACCCCATCTTCACAAAAAGAGGATAACCCCTATTGACATTCGGCAATTGAACACCGGGTGGTAAGTACGTTTTACTCCATGCAACCAAGGTTTTTCGTTTTTGGGGGAAACAAGGTGAATGAGGGGCATTTTACAGCTACAATAACAATTACTTTGTGCGTACAACCATTCTAGATTCTTTCTTTTGTGCTTGGTAAGTGTCTGTTGTGGAATGATTCCAGACAGCAGCGTTAATGAAATGTTAACAAATGTACATGACAAAAGTTTTTTTTATTTGAGGAGCTTTTAGAGCGGACTGTATTCATAATCTCCTTCGCAAAGTGTAGTGAATTGCATATTAAACGAAATTTCTAATTTAACATTTGTACACGTATATATATATATATATATATATATATATATATATATATATATATATATATATATATATATATATATAATATATATATATATATGTATATATATATATATGTATATATATATATACATACATATATATATATATATATATATATATATATATATATGTATATATGTATATATATATATATATATATATATATATATATATAGTTACAGTAAATATGTGAAATCCAGGATTTCACGAAATCCCTAGGGAATTTGTGGAATGAGCAACTTGCTTAGGAACATTTGAACCCCACCGTAACATATATATAAACAAAAAGTGTTTATGAGATAATGGGAGCAGAGAGACCAACCGAAGAGACACACGCGAACGAACACACTCAGAAATACGAGAGGACAGCGGTTTCCAAAATAAGCTCTGACCTAATGCTTCCCATACAGTAACATGCGAGTTAATCTATAATATATAATATATGGGTGTTTAATAACGGTTTACGTAATGAGATTTTGAGTGATATAAACTAAAGACTAATACAGTATCGTACAGACAGTTTCAAAATAGCCAAGTGTCATTATAAAGTGAGGCATACTTTTTTTTTGGCTTGTAACATCAT
>NC_089795.1:78432662-78487662 GCF_040412425.1 Macrobrachium rosenbergii
GAAGATCCTGGCGGCGTTCTAGAGGTCTATTTAATCTCAGGAGTAACCGACTTTTACACACCTTACATACTGAGGCATCTTTTCCAGTTTGTTTTTCGGAATGGTATGAAGGTGAGGCTAACAGCCTAATCTCTCATTTACAGGCTTAACAACTGACAGAAAAATACCTGCAACCCGTTTTTTTAAGGATTAAAGTTATAGACCTGACCACATACACTTCTTTACTCGTTTTAACTATTATTGGATTTTGGTGCATTAGTCAAAGTCAAATTAAAATAATTTTGTTTTTGCTTTTATTCAAGATAAAAATGGCATAATGATCGGTTGATATACTGGCCTAAGGCGTACCTTCAAACAATGTTAAAACAGGAGTAACTGGACATAAAGAAAACGAGACAGTAAAATAAGACTGACCAAGATTACGTCACTGTCAGTAATCTGACTATCAAACAATTATTTAGTATTGCAATAACAAGATGTAATCTCTTTTTATAGGAACCTCTTAGATTGCAGATTATCGCAACTAACAAATGAAACATACCATTAATTATGTGGGAACGAATTCATCTCACACGACTCCTATAAAGCTATCATTATGTTTCCTCTTAATAGGATTTCTGCTTCTTGCACTGGTCGCTTGATACCAAACAGAGAAAGGAAATAAAAAATAAAACGCCCTATCAGAAAAGTTTTCTTGTAAAAGTAGTCGTCTGCGATGCAATAAAAAGAAGTTGGAAGGGAATTCATATGCTATCAAATCATCCTGCTATCTAAACATGGGCAGTTTTACGAACACGGCGATGCATCCAGGTTTTTATGAAGGCAACATATTTCTTTTGTGGCCGATAAAAGGGTATGGTCAAGGAAGTTATCTCTTCCGTCGAGCCAACTTTTACAATGAATGTGTGGTATTTTTGCAAAGAGAGAAGGTCGTATTATATGTGAATAAAAAAATCATTTCTTAAAAAACACAAGCAAACGTGAAACGTTTTAAAATCATGCACACTCACGATGACATGTCAAGCGTTTGATATCAAGCGTTTGATATTAACTTGTGTTATCTCATTCTACGCAAGTTGATGAAGGACAATGTATCTTTTCTATATATTTATTATACAGGCGCTCAAATACATATATCATGAGTATTTTGTATTTTCATGTACCTAGGACACAAACGTTTCAGACAATCAATAAAGGAGAATAATATAAGCGGGTCAACAAAACTTGTTACCTAAGTCAAATAATGTCTAAACCTTTTGCGACAAATTTTCAGGAATTTCACTCCACTTTCTTCCACTGCTTTTCTTTAAAAACACGGACATCCATTAAATCGAAATTTTTCGTGAATGAATGTGTACAGTAGCTTATGTGCTAAGATGCATAGCAAAATTTACATACAATTACGGTGTTGGCAATAACATTAATAATAACAAAACAATAATACTGTGGAGACTATATGCTTTCAAGTTAAACACATGGAAATCTACTGTATTGCATAAGCAGGCTGAGAAATAATAATACACACACACACATAATAATAATAATAATAATAATAATAATAATAATAATACAGCCATCTGACCTATAGTCCCAGGCAGTTTTAGTGTTAATGACATCTTTTCATAATGAAAAACTTTCCGTTGTATGTGTAAAAATAGATGCGTTTTATTTAAATCATCTAATGTGTGTAATTACAGATATGCGTCACATATGCTACCTACTATAGCAACGTTTAATTTGAAATGCCAAAAAATCACGATGTAATATGATAATGCAGTGATACCTAATATAAATTTCACCTGGATAAATGGACAGATAGATAGATAGACAGAAGTTTACTGACCACAACATATACAGCTATTAAAATTACGAGTTCCTTGAATATGGTTCAATAAAAGGGCATAAAAATTGGACATATAAATCTTAAGAATAAAAACTTCTAAACCAGAACACTTGAAACCATATTATACAATATTTTCAGCATTTTAATTTTTACAAATAAAGCTTTAAACGCAGCTAAATAAATACAAGAAAAACCTTATTACCATTTTTACAAATACAAGCTTTAAATGCAGCTAAATAAAAAGAATAAAAACCTTACAACCATTTTTACAAATAAAACTTTAAATGCAGCAAAATAAAAAAAAAAACTATAACCATTTAAGCAGATCCTCAACTACTACTACTTTCTCCTGGAAAACATAAACCAAATATATTCTTGAAAAACTAATGGCATCTAAAATGCCGAACAAGACCTTTTAACAATACTTAGTACTTCTCTCATATACATGAAGACAAATTTAAATGTATTATCTTACACAAAAACACTGAATGATGATGCAGATTTCGTAATGCCAGGACAGGGATTGAGATATGTTGCCTTTTCAGTCTTTTATTATCTTCGAAACAGAACATCCCTTAAATCAAAAAGCATCATAGGGACCTATGGGGGAGTGATACCACGATCAAACAAAAACTTATGACATGTTCCCACAACTGTGTATAGGTCCAATATCTCTTATCCAGCTTCTTGAGATTGAAGGGAACCTAACCCACTAAAAAGAGAAGAATAATATGGGCTTTCGATATACTATTTACTTAATGTTTGTGCACACGATCGGTGTCTTTCACTCAGCTTAGAATGAATTGATGTATTTTTATTACCTGAAAGAACACTGAATTCCTTATAAATCACATCACAAATCGAGAATTTCTTGAATAAGAAGTATTATATATATATAAATCCCATATCTATGTCCTTCTGTCTATGTTTATATATAAATATATATATATATATATATATATATATATGTATTTTATATATATATATATATATATATATATATATGTATATATATGTATATGTGTATACACACACACGTACACACACACACATATATATATACATATAATCTTACAGAATGAAAATCATCATATACTTTTAAAATTTCAGTATCAAAGAAGTAAGGTAAAAGCATGCCTTATTCCAAGAGTTACCTCTATGGTACGAGATAAAAATAAACGGGTTTTCTTTAATAAAAACACATTCCCGAAAGCTGTCTATTTTTGAAGTGGAAAATATAGGCAAAAAAATTACATACAAAGGCGATGCTTCCGAAAATTTCAAATGTGCAAAAAGAAAAAGTCAAACTTTACTAACAAATTATAAGAACAGAATTGAAATAAAAGTGTACTTTAATGAAGTAATTAACATAAAAATTATCAGCAAAGAATTCCGTCATCCAATAATTAACCGCCTTTTCTTCTACTCACACGTTCTCTGTCTTTTTTTTTTTTGTTGATAATCCTATTAGCCTGGTCATCATTTTTTTTTATTCACTTTGGAGTGACGTCAAACGGCTGATACAGTCGTGCCTATTAGGTATATACCCTGTGACGTAAATCATCATTAATCCTACTGAAAAGAAGATTCGTACCCATAATGGTGTAAACAATTGCAGATTACAGAGAAAACGAAAATATATGTAAAAGATTTACCTTTTTGAATATATCTGTAAAGTTACATAACTAGATTTGTATTCTCCAGCTATACCAATTCCATACAAACGCATACTGTCTATAGTTATAGCTACACTTAATTTACATATGAATTTGAAGGTATACGTATATTACCAACAGGTCTACCAGTCCTTACGTTAACTTCAATTTATGTTGAATTCGATATTAACCGAAATATCGAATTTGCACACCAACAGGACTGGCACCGGAATAATTGTCAATCGGTTCTCCTACATATTTCACTATGTACACTTTATTTATATAGACAGATACAAGCATGAATGTTAACAATGGGATAATAACTTTTACCTCCAGCTGAAAATTATTTTATGACTATGGAAACGTGAGAATTCGAAGCGTTCGGCGTTTTACTCTATCCAAAAAGTGCCTTTCGGATTCAAATTTATACACAAACATACACATACACACACACACATATATCTATACATGTATATATTATGTTATGGCTTAGTGGTCAATTACTGTATCTCGTTATTTGTAACCCCAGCAGCGGTTCGAATCCCTCCGGTGACGAAGTGCTGATCAACTATCACTCCCCTTGCGTGTAAGTCATTTCCGGGGTATGGTGAAATGTATATCAAAGGATATTTGTGGCTTAATATTTTTGAATATAAAAAAAGCCAGGATGTATGTGAAAAAAATTATATATATATATATATATATATATATATATATATATATATATATATATATATATATATATATATATATATTTACACACACACACACTCATTATGTGGCAAGTATAGGCAAACAGACAACTGTATTTACTTATTCATCATTACTTTCTTCTTGCATGTGTAGCTCTCTTATCCCTACCCCAATTTAATGAAAACTGACACTTACACAAACACTAACAAAAAATTATAAAAAACACAAAGCAGCCACATCCAACATGATGGAACGAAGCATAATTAAACTATTTACTATTTCAGTTTATTCGTACTTTTAATGAACAGACGTGATTTCTGTGGACTGAAATAAAAAAAAAAAACTTTCACTGTCTGGTTCTTACTCTTATATAAGAGAGGTGGCACTTTTCAATAATTATGAACAAAATCGTTTCGCGGCGTAAGGAATGTTATTAAAATACATTATGTAACTCTTAAACTAGTTGAAGAAAATGGGAAGCAAATTTAACCTAAATTCAACTTCCTTCATCATTCTCTTAACTTCATGCCTATGGCTACCAACCCAATTTGAGAACATTTACAGAGTATTCGAAATAAAGCAAAGTTGGAATGGCCCTTAAGAATGGAATTCATCAACCACCTCAGAATCTTAAATATGATCCATTTTATTCGACGATAATACTTTTCCTCCTGCATTATCATTCCTCTTCCGCCAACATTCTAATCGTTATAACATTCTAGTCCTTCGTCAGTATAACCAATATCAAATATTTCTTGTCTTTGCGATCTAAACAAAAATTAAAAACTTCTAATCCTAATTTTAAACTACGTTCCTCCTCCTAGCGTGAATAAAACATGACCTTTCATGACTCCAACATCATCTCTCAAGAAATACCACTGAAAAAACAGGCACAACAAGAAAGAAAGAGCATAGCAACAAAGTTCTCTAATAAAGCCTTTGCTGGTAATATAATGAAGCCTCCTCTGATATCCCAAAACGCATTTCCCTCTACTGTTGGAAACTGCTGCAATCCTTAATGAATAAAGGGAAATCGGCGGCGACATACCTTGAGAATCACCCAGTCGTACATATTCAACAAGGAAGTAATTCTACAACAACTAAAATATTTCTGAAAACTTTTAAACTGTATATGTATATGTAAATATATGTATGTAGGTGTGCGTGTATGTGTATATGTATATATATATATATATATATATATATATATGTGTGTGTGTGTGTGTGTGTGTATATATGTGTGTGTGTGTGTGTGTAATTATAAGATAAAACCTACTAAAATCCTCGAGAAACTTGCCTGAATTTCTTTCCATCTTGCACGTGTCTCAGGGTCAGTTCCATACTTCTTAAAAGTTAAGGCTGTTGGTCACCAACCAAGCAGCTTAAACCTGCGAAGACAATGAAACATGTAATATGTAAGCCATTATGCAATTAAACTAGATTCATTTTCCTATCTAATAGTGTCATTCAAGGAAAACTACTGATAAGGAATTCCCCAGTGGATCAATACAAGGACTCATAATTTTTCCGAGAGAATAAACATAACATAAAAAGAATATCCTGAAATGTTAGCAGCATTGGTAAAACAGAAAAGAAATTAATTTGCCAAAGAATACCTCAAGTCAATAAACATTTAATTAACACCCTATTAAGAGTCTTGCAAACGAGACTTCGTTAACCATCAGAGGGGTCAGTCATAAACAAAGGGAGGGAGAAGAAATGATACAGTTGCTCTGGCTCATCGGAAAAAAATGCAAGCTAAACCGATTGCATCTGGCATAGATGATGAAATATTGTTATTACAGATGAATGAAACTGAATAATTTTCGACGGTATGACAAAAGACGATGCGAATGACCAAACAACTTCGTTAAGAGGAATATTCATACAATCTAAATTGGTGACATCAAGAAACCCATCTGAAGCGCAAAAGAGAAAGGAAAAAATATAACACAGTTAATGAAAGCACATATCTTTTAAAAATGCTTTAACGAAGTACTAAGGTCGTGTCTTTCTCTTGGTTTCAAAACGAAGGACTGGAACACTGATCCCTGGGATTAAATTACACATCAAAACATTTATATGAAAAGAGTAAAGCAAAATATCCGAGCTTCTCTCGTTTCCCATCTGTCAACCTTAGGGACGACTGCCTAATTGAAAACTTACTTGCATCTAGAGTCTTCATGAAATACTTTTTTCCCGCATTTATTTCTTTAATTCCCTCTGTATTAGGAACTAATCATATTGAAAAATATATGATTCAGTGATTCCGTTTTTCCTAAACATTCTATTCATCAAAGAATAAAAACTATATATTCAGACTTAAACGTCCATCTTGCTGTCTCTATATTATCATGCAGCAGACAATTCGAAAAAAAATTAAGACAGAGAGAGAGAGAGAGAGAGAGAGAGAGAGAGAGAGAGAGAGAGAGAGAGAGAGAGAGAGAGAGAGAGAGAGGTTACGGTAACATTTATAATCATATCATCATTCTAATTAAAACGTATCTCTAACAGAGCTGACAGATAACGTATGAGGGACGCAACCGTATCCATTTTACCATCTTTAAAAACTATAGTGGTTTCCGTTATCAAGTAACAGAAAGATCATAATTACAGGTAGGAAAGGCATAAAAGTATTTAATGATCATTAACCAAAATAATCACCATGAAAAATATCAACGGTGAAACATTTAACGTGAGAGTAATTAGGAATAATCTATGGGTGGTAAAGGAGACTTGTTGTTTTGTACTTTTAATGAGATTCTACCGTAAAATATATAGCACAGAGGGGAATTACACCGCTAATAGGAATGAGTAATGGTTTAAAAAATTTTAATTTGTTATTTACATGGCATAATGAACATCATTATACAGTTTCATTAATCAGTTTCCGGAGGATTTAACAGGTCAGAAATGATTCATGTTATATAAAATGTGTTATATTTTTTCAAAGAAAATTCAATATGTATAAACATTATGACTTGAAATGGGCCCTGTATATAACTAACAATAACAAATCCGGTGAACAAGAATGAAAATAAAATGTAAATGTCCGATAAAAAAATAAAAAATCAGCTTTCGATATGTCAAAGTAGCATCTGAGATTATCATTATGAAGCTAAATTTATAATATTGGAACAAATTAAGATATCCTAGATTTTGCTTACAAAACCGTTTCCTCTTTCGATACTGATGCGCCTGCAAAAGAACGGGTTCACATACCAATTCACATGCTGCTTGCCTGAGGTCACAACTGTCACATCGAGGTCGGGAGATAATCAATATGGAATGTTATCGGAAACATTCCGAGTTCATTTGGGTCACGAGAGAAAAACACGAAAGAGTCAATCGCTACATCTGAAAATAGCTCCTGAATTGTGCAAGCTGCTCATGATTAATCAGCCATCACAAATGTTTACAAAAATCAGCCAGCTCTCTGACCGACTTCTTCATAAAGGTTTGCCATCTAGTCGGAATTGATAAAGTACAGGACTAAGACCTTATGTGAAATTCAATTTTTAAAAAATGTGCCGAACGCTGAGAACGAGAGGAGCTACATACGTCAAGAAAAAAAATGTTTTAGAAACTCTTCGTAAGATAAGTTTCTGTCTTCAGAAGCGTGTTCTTGTTTCTTCTCTATGAATTTAACAAACGGCTGTTCCCTAATGAGCAATCAGAACTGGCACATCTTTATGACAATATACTTGTTACTTGATCTTTTACATATTTCCAGTTCTTTCTTATATCTATTTAGTTCAGTGAAACATAACTGGTTCTCTTAATGTTCCGTCTCAATGCTTAAAACTATACGTGATGAATTTCTAAAAGTTAGACAGGCTAATCTAACTGTACTCTGGCTACAAAAAGGAATAAATTGAGGCTTAGCCACAAATGCTAGCTTCCTGGAGCCAGCATTAGAGAGGAGATAAACAAGTCTACAGCTAACGCAGAATCACAAAAGTACTGGTAGATAATAACAAACTGACATAAAATACGGTATTCATTGTGCTCCATATTAAGGCAGAATTCATAACTACCAGTTTAAATAATGAGTAGGGGGAAGTATAATGTTTAAAAAACAACATTATATAACATAGAGTATTCAGTCCTTTGTACTGATGTGTGCTCGTTAGCCGCTTAATGGGGATTAAAGAAAAATTGTCATCGCAATGGATAATGAAAGATTTCTTATCTTAATGAGGCTTCAGTATTTTCCAGAGCAATACATGACCGTAAAAACAATTCTATTAACGTACGACAAAAATTTTTTATTATTTGTTGATTATATATACATAATGTATGTATGTATATATGTATATATATATGTATGTATGTGTATATATATATATATATATATATATATATATATATATATATATATATACACATATGAACAAAGTTGATGGCTGTAATTTTGTTCATGTATAATCATCATGTTTTTTACCTTTTCTGAGATTTGAGATTTAAAATCAAACATATATATATATATATATATATATATATATATATATATATATATATATATATATATATGTGTGTGTGTGTGTGTATCTGTGTGTATATATATATATATATATATATATATATATATATATATATATATTAAAAGGTTAAAGTCCTTCTTTGGGCCTTGCAATGCTCATAGGGTTGGTGCTGAACTCAAATATCTTTAGGCTGACAGCCAGGTGGGAGAAGCCCTATTGCCTAAGACGTATGGTCAGTGTGTCACTAAGCCCACTGTTTAACGCCCCAGCCCGGAGTGGCTGATACCTATTTTCTTACTAACCCTCTCGAGTTTTCAGACCGCTAAGTTAGTGGGCCACCAGGTTTATGCAATGGTGCCATCCCCAAGCCATCAGTGAGTGGTGGGATTTGAACCCCGGGTTCTCTCGACTGGTAAGAGAACCTACCACTGCACAACCAGGCAATATATATATATATATATATATATATATATATATATATATATATATATATATATATATATATATATATATACATATACACAGTATATATACATATACTGTATATACTGACAGATCTATAAACAGATTATTGTGGCTTGGTTTTAAAATGCAGTTATCATTATCATTACAAATACCCCGAACAGGGCATTTGGGTTTAATTTTATTCACGGTGACGTCATAACCTGAAGCCCCCGTTACACAATTAATCTCACGGAGGGCGATGACTAACGAGCCATACCTTCACGGCACATGTATTTTAACCTAATTTAGCATGTCATTATTATTTGTATTTCGTTTATCTGTATTAATAACGCCATACCTTACGAGTGCATGCTAACATAACCTGACCTACACACATACATACTTATGTACACATATGCATGCGTAACTGCAGTTAAATTTACGATCTTCACTCATTTTCATTTCTAATTCCTAACTTTAAA
The DNA here is from genome assembly GCF_040412425.1 of Macrobrachium rosenbergii. Lineage (NCBI taxonomy): Eukaryota > Metazoa > Arthropoda > Malacostraca > Decapoda > Palaemonidae > Macrobrachium > Macrobrachium rosenbergii. The sequence continues at coordinate 78,442,264 of NC_089795.1, forward strand.
ACAGGTTTTTGACCTCATTTTATCTAACACACGCCAACATACCTAGCCTAACAAGAAAAACAGGATTATTTTCCTAAAATACAACTGTTCTTGAGTGAAGTTCGCGAATGTATTCAATTTTCTACAATACTCTCGTTGGAATTTTATTGTGCTTCACTGATTAAGTCGTGTTTTGTCAGCATAACCTAACCAAACCTGACAGATGTATTTCATAATAGCATGGTTAATCCGAGGAAATTTCACGAAAAGTTGCAACTAATACTCGCATATTCTCTATTTTTCTTAATCATCTCCATTTTACCCTGTTTTCCACGACATCTTTTATCGCTGAATAATTTACGTGCAGGTACTTACATAAAAAAAAAAACCTGCAGAAAAATTTACGAATATAATATAGTTCTTGTTCATATAAGCATCTTTAAGAACGAGTACAATTATTGTATGACGTGCGTGCATAAATAAATGCACATGCGCATACGTACGTTCACCATGTTTATTTTTTTAAGTTTAATACATTTTTCGTATATATATATACACACACATATAATATATATATATATATATATATATATATATATATATATTATACTGTATACATATATAATATACATATATACATTTCACACACACAAACAACTTACACGCATACGCAGATTTGATACGAGAGAGAGAGCGGAGTTCAATTTATAGTATGGGTTTTCAATCTTTGAATGATTTTCTTTTCATTGGACCTAATAACATACCGAAATCGCACACTATTCGGTGAAATGTACGTACACATTTCAGTAAGTTTCCACTTTTCTCCCAAAGAATTTCGGTAATACAAACAGCTAATACAAATAAGCAAATGTCGAGAGTGGGACCTTGTTTGATATAACTGACGTTGCAATCATCACTGGTCATGTGACGATTGCTGACAATTCTGTGCCTGGGACCTGGCGACTGACTAAAATGGTTGAGGATAAACTGATGTACCTTGGAAGACCATCTCACAGCTGGTATACCCATCGGGTGTCTCGTCTGAGACGCATGCCTGTATCAGTTGTCCCGCCGTTGGGAAAAGTAAATTAGGTTAAGAAACACATGCCGTGAGGGTATGGCTCATAAGTCATCGCCCACCACGAGATTAGTTGTGTAACGGGCCTTTAGGTTTTGACGTCACCGTGACCTAAATGCCCTACTCGGGTTACTTGTAATGATAACAATAACTGCATTTTAAAAGCAAGTTCTGTATTCTGTTTATTTATTGACCAGTGTGTATATATATATATATATATATATATATATATATATATATATATATATATATATATATATATATATACATATTATATACACACAACAAATGTATATAAAAATAAAACTACAAATTTTTCGTACTTTCAGTGAAGTGTATTTAGTAGTGTTGAAACAATCTTGCATTGCTCAAAAAAATATTGAAGCTTCATTGAGATACAAAACCTTTCATTATCCACTGCGCTGACAATTTTTCTTTACACCTCATCACGCGGCTACTGAACACAAGTCAGTACAAAGGACTGAATACTCGCTAGTATAAAATAATATTACTCCTAATATTTTCTTTTTTGTAAAAACAACACCATTTGTTCCCCGTAATCATTTCTTACACTCGCGGTTACAGCGAATTCTGCCGTGACATTTATCTCACTCAGTACCTCACCATTAATCAGGTATGCTGTCGACTTGTTTATGTCCTCCCTTTTGCCGGGTTCCAAGAAGCTAGTATTTTTGGCTAAGACTCAATTTACTTCTTTTTACAACCAGAGTACATATAGATTATCTAACCTCTAGAACTTCATCAAATATAGTTTAAGTATTGAGACTCATCATTAAGAGAACCAGTTAATGGTTCACTGAACTGAATAAATATGAGAATGAATCAAAAGTGTGTAAAAGATAAAAAAGCAAGCATACTGCCATAAAAATGTACCTAATCTAATTGCTCACTAGGGAACAGTCATTCGTTAAACTCATAAAGAAACGAGAGGACGCTTCTGAAAACGGGAACTTATTCTTGCGAAGTTTCTGAAACTTTTTTTTTTTTTTGGCGTCTGTAGCTCCTGGCGTTCTCAGTATTCGGCACATTTTTATAAAATTGAATTTAACATAAGGTCTCAGTCCTGTAGTTTAACAATTCCGACTAGATGGTTAAACTTGTATGAAGAAGTCGGTCAGAGAGCTGGCAGATTTTTGTAAACGTGTGATGACTGATCAATCATCAACAGCTTAAACTATTCAGGAGCTATTTTTCGGAGTATCGATTCTCTCTTCTTTCTTGTTTTTCTTTTATGACATAAATGAACGCCAATGGATTCCAATAAAATTCGATATTGATTGTCTCTCGACTTCGTTGTGACCTCAGGCAAGCAGCATGTGAATTGGTATGCGAACCCGTTCTTTTGCAAGGGCGTCATTATCGAAAGGGGAAACGGTTTTGAAAGCAAAATCTATGATATCTTAATTTGATCTTATATTATACAGCTAACTTCATAATGATAATCTCAGATGCTACTCTGACATGTCGGAAGCTGATTTTTATTTATTTTTTTCATCGGCCAGTTATCTATCGGACATTTACGTTTTATTCTTACTTTTTGTTCACCGGGTTTGTTATTGTTAGTTATATACAGTGTCCATTTCATGTCATAATGTGTATACATATACTAAATATTCTTTGAAAAAATATAACACGTTTTATATAACACGAATCATTTCTCACCTGGTAAACCCTCCGGAAACTGATTAATGAAACTGTATAATGATGTTCTTTGTCATGTAAAAAAAAAAAAGAAATTGAAATTTCTAAAACTATTACTCATTCCTATTAGCGGGTAATTTCCCTCTGTGCGATATACAGTATTTCACTGGAGAATCTCATTAAATGCACAAAACAACAAGTCTCCTTTACCACCCATATTATTCGTAATTACTCTCACGTTAAATTTTTCACTGTTGATATTTTTCATGGTGATTACATTGTTTAAAGATCATAAAATACTTTTATGCCTTTCCCACCTGTAATTACGATCTTTCATTTACTTACTAAAGGAAACCACTAGTTTTTAAAAACAGCAAAATGGATAGAGTTTAGTCCCCTCATACGTTATCTGTCAGCTTTGTTAGAGACGTTTTAATCAGAATGATGATATGATTATAAATGTTACCGTAACCTCTCTCTCTTTCTCTCTCTCATAATGTTTTCGTATCACCTGTTGCATGTAAATACAGAATGAGAAAGATAGATATTCGAGTCTGAACATATAAAGTCTATTTCGATCGAAGTATAGTGTTTTGGAAAAACGGAAATTAATTACTGAATAATATATTACTCAATATAATTAATTCCTAATGCAGAGGATATTCAAGAAATGAATAAAGGCTTCTCACGAAGGCTCGAAGTGCGAGTAAATTTTCAATTAAGCAACTGTCCCCAAGGTAACAGATGGGAAACGAGAGAAGCTCAGATATTCTGCTTTGCTGTTTTCATTTAGATGTTTTCATGTGTAATTCAATCCCAGGGATCAGTGTTCCAGTCCTTCGCTTTAAACTCAGGAGAAAGACGCGACCGAAATACTTCATTAAAGCGTTTTTTTAAGAGATATATGCTTTCAGTAACTGCGTTGCTCTTGATTACGCCTAGAAATTTAATTTTTTCTTTCTCATTTACGTTTCGGATGAGTTCCTTGATGTCACATTTTTAGATTGTACAAACATTCCTCAGTAATTTCTTAACGATGTTCTTTTGTCATTTGCATTGTCTTTTGTCATCCAGTCGGAAAAGATAAGTTTCATTCACCAACAATAAAAATAAATACCATGTCAGGTTCGGTAGTTTCAGCTTGAAGTTTTCTCGATTTGCTCTACTGTATTTTTTCTTCCCGCTCCCTTTGTTTATGATTGACCCATTTGATGGTTTACGAAATCTCGTTTGCAGGAAACTTAAATCGTCGTTAATTAAATGTTTATTGACCTTAGGCATCCTTTGGTAAATTAATTTTTTTTTTTTTCTGCCTTGCCAATCCCAGCAACAATTTAGGGTACTCTTTGTCAGTAGTTTTCCCTTAAAGGACAAATACCTTGTTATAGAAAAGAATAAAGATTTTTAATTGCATAATGGTTTACAGATTACATATTTTATTACCTTTCTGAACATGGCAGGTTTAAGCTGCTTGTATGGTGACCAATAGGTTTGACTTTTAAGGAAGTATGGGACGGACTCGTGCAAGATGGAAAGACATTCAGGCGAGTTTCTCAATGATTTAATTATTTATTTCTTTTATAATTGCACAAACACGCAAATGTGTGTCCCCGTGTGTGTATTTGTTTAAGTAACAAAAATAGTCTCCATTAATAATGCCAACATCTTCAGAGAAAATTTCAAAGAGAACATGCTGTAATACACACACACACACACACACACACACACACATATATATATATATATATATATATATATATATATATATATATATATATATATATATATATATATATGTATGTATACGTCAGCTGGTCGAAAATTGCTTCCTTGTTCAATATGTATGACTGAGTGATTCTTAAGGTAAGTCGTCGCCGGCTTCTCTTTATTCATAATGGATTATAGCAGTTGGTTCCAACAGTAGACGGAAATACGTTTTGGGATTTCAGAGGAAGCTTCATTGTATTTTCAGCAAGAGCTTTATTAACGAACATTGTTGCTGTGCTCTTTCTTTTTTGTTCTGTCTCTGTTGTGTCATTAGCATTTCTTGAGAGATGGGGTTGATGTCATGAAAGGTCATGCTATTGTTATTAACTAAAAGAGAAGAAGTGTGGTTTGAATTCAGAATACGAAGCTTTTTATCCTTTTTTTATCAGAAAAAAAGAAATATTTTATATCGGATATATTAAAGAAGGATTAGGATAAAGGATGAAAAGCGATTAGAACGTGGCCGGAAGAGGAATGATAATGAAGGAGGAAAAGGCATTATCGTCGAGTAAAATGGATCATAATTAGAATCTGAGGTGGTTGATGAATTCCAATCTTAAGGATCATTCCACCATTGGTTTATTTCGAATACTCTGAAAATTTTCTCAAATTGTGTTGGTAGAAATAGGCATGAAGTTTAGAGAATAAGTTGAATTTTGGATGAATTTGCTTCCTATTTTCTTTACCTAATTTTGATTTAGAATCATATTTTAACGTCAAAATCCTCACAACTTGCAACGATTTTGTGAATAATTGCTTGAAAAGTGTCACCTCTTTTATGTACGAGTAAGAACAAGACCAAAAGCTTTATTATTCAGTCAACGTAGGTAAGTCGCGTCTGCTCATTAAAAGCAGGAATAAACTGAGGTAGTAAATATCTTAATTATGCTTCCTTCCATCAAGTTAAATGTAACCCAATTGTGGTGTTAATAATTATTTTGTAAGATTCTGACAAAGTGTTAGTGAAGTGTTAGTTCTTCCATAAATCAGAAGCTCGGGTTAGGCTAGATGTAAAAAAGGTAACCAAATATAGGAGAAAAGTGTCTTAAAAATAAGTAAAGCAGTTGGCTTCGTTGCCTGCCCTTTTGGGTACATGCATATACTGTATAATTATTCATATATATAGAATTTTTTCACATGCAACCGGGCTTGGATTTTTATATTCCTAAATATTAAGCCCCAAATATCCTTTAATATACATTTCACCATACACCGGGTATAACTTATACCCAAGGGGAGTAATAATTGATAAGTTCTTAGTTACCAGAGGGATTCGAACTGCTGTCTGTTTTAGAGACAACAATGTACAGTGACTTTGACCACTGAGCCATAATATATATATATATATATATATATATATATATATATATATATATATATATATATATATATATATATATACGTATGTATATATATATATAGCCTATAGTGTGTGTGTGTGTGTGTGTGTATGTGTGTGGATCATGGTATGTGTGCACGCAAAATCCTTTGCTTTTCCTAAGAGTGCGTCAAATGTTGAAAAATAAACCCTACAAGTACGTGACCCAAGAGCCATTTTTTATAGCTTGCATCTCTCCAATGGTATTATATTTATTTTCTAATATCGTTTAGCGACATGAAACAAGTAAAAAATAATATTACCGGAGAGAAAAATTATTTTCAATACTGATTATTGATATTTACCACACACACACACACATACACACAGAGAGAGAGAGAGAGAGAGAGAGAGAGAGAGAGAGAGAGAGAGAGAGAGAGAGAGAGAGAGAGAGAGAGAGAGAGAGAGGTCGTATATATTCAAGCCAGAATTATGGGGAAGATGTTACTACTAAAGAACCCACATTTTTCCCCTATACTTTAAAGATAACTATAGACACAGAAAACTGGAATATTATGTAGGCCTTTTATGCAAAATACAAATACATACATATGTATGCATATGTATTCCCTATATTTTACAGATAACTACAGACACTGAAAACTGGAATATTACTGACTCTATTCAAATACAAATACATACAAAGGTATGTGCGTATACATACTATGCATGCGTGTATAAAATACGAATACATACATATGTATGTACGTATGTTTGTCATGCTTGAGTCATCCTCTCATATCTTCGCTGATGCTAATAATGCTGATAAAATTGTGGATGCCGAATCACCGTACGGAATCTAACAGCAACTTGGCGTTGTGTAAATAACAACAATTCCTTTTGAGAGAGAGAGAGAGAGAGAGAGAGAGAGAGAGAGAGAGAGAGAGAGAGAGAGGGGGGTGACGCATATATTCAAGCCAGAATTATGGGGAAGAGGTTATTACTACAGCGCCCACATATTTGTCCCCTATATTTTAAAAGGTAACTACAAACACTTAAAGCTGAAAAATTATATATACACATAAATTACATCTGCATGCATATGAAGCTACTTCTCTACAACCTTGACCCTCGGCTGTTTTAAACAGATGGAAGCCGGTTTCTAGCACCTCTGTCCCATTATCAATAGACTTTAGAAACTAAATAATTATTGCGAAATTATAATAAACTCCTTCAGAAGAGTGTCGAGCGGTGTCTTTTCAAGTAAGTCGTCTCAAAAGAATCATTTATTGCTATTAACATTGGCGTGTATTTCATCTAATCATTTGGGATAATAAGACCCTTTTTCGTAACATATTCAGAAATAGCATTTGTCATTTCAGCTACTTCCAATGTTTGATGAAGTCTTCAGTGGGGCAAACGTATGCGACGATAGCAATATGGCCAAGTCGAAAATAATTATAGACAAGTCAAGTTTTCTTCGTGGCATTGTTTCTTATCCCTGAGTAATTATTGATGTTGTTTACTCCTCATTCTTTCCCGGTACTGTTCCCCTTCCTCAGTGTCTGGTCAAACTCGGTCGGCCGACAAACTGGCTGGCTAACTGATCTGTTAACTGACAGGCTGAATGACTGGGAACGACTGAACTGGCTACACAATCATTCCCCCGGCTTGAGGTCTAGGGAATTTCTCGGCTTTTTTGCTTCCGTATAATATTGGTTCCACAACAACAACAACAATAATAATAATAATAATAATAATAATAATAATAATAATAATAATCGAGAATAAATCCACGGTGAAGTATATGTACATATATTTAAAGATAAATCAGTACAGATACCTTCCGGTTCCCCTTTTCAATCTCCAACAAGTTCCCGACGGCTATCTGTACTGATTTACCTTTAAATATGTGTACATATACACAACTGTGGATCTGCTTCTCCATTTTAAGACATGCTACTATAAGTATTTTTTAATAATAATAATAATAATAATAATAATAATAATAATAATAATAATAATAATAACAGACTTTTTAAAGTGAGCTCAAATATCTTCATTTATCAAGTTAAGCCCAAAACTTTCCCAACAACTTTCGTTAAATTTATATTCTTAGTACATCAACAATTCCTGCAAATGACTTTCAGTTTACCCACACGAAGTAAAAATTAGCTCAAGTTTGGAAGAAAAAATACTAGTAATTTTAAATGACAAAGTTTAGACGGGTAATAGAGGAAATTACCCTTTCAACTGCCTAGGGGAGTCGTTGAAACCACCAGGTAATTTCATCTTTAGAAAGGAATGAAGTTGGGAGGGTTTTTATTTACCATAATCCTGTAATTTTTTTTTATTTTTTCACGTCTGGCTCAACTCTGTCTCGAATAATGCTGCAACAGCACTTGCGCACAAACTAACAAATGTTCTGTTGTTCTTGCCCGTCAATGTTATTTTCGTAGATAAAGCATTTTTTTTTTTCTTGATCTTACGCTTCTTAGTAATTTATCGTTCATTATGATTCGGCTAGTCTTGCTGAACATATTATGAAACCTAATAAAGAGCTTTAAGAATATCATGTATGTATTGTCTTAGTCACCACTTTCTTGAAAGACGTGATGACTAAGACAATACATACATGACATTCTTAAAACTCTTTATTAGGTTTAATAATATATTCAGCAAGACTAGCCGCATCATAATGAACGATAAATTAATAATAAAAAAAATTAATAACCGGAAACATAAAAAATAAATCCGAAAATCTTTTAGGTAACTCGGTAAATAAAGCAAATAACAATCTTGCACTGCTTAGCATGTAACTATATCCTCGTTCTGGAAGTGCATCTTTATGTGGTCTGTCTCTTCTGTCCTCACTGCTTCTCAATACACCTCCTATGCTCTCTCTCTCTCTCTCTCTCTCTCTCTTTAACTTATGACTGTGATCTGCGACCTCGCAACTCACAATCATAATAATTGAATACGCAGGTCAGTATACGCATAGTTTCCGCCGATAATATATATGTATGAGTATCCTCGTTCATACGTATTTATGCATGTATTCAATAAGTCATATTAGTAAAAATAATAATAACAGCATGGCAGCTGATGCCGCTACTCAATTTTAGACCTGTTATTGCATGCCCTCGTTAACATACATTTGGCGGCCACAGGCATCTCTCTCTCTCTCTCTCTCTCTCTCTCTCTCTCCGTATGAGTGAGAGTTGTGTGAAAGGTGATATATGTCGTCGGTGACGAAATTAGGTCCTTTCCGCCCCACCATCATGATACATGAAAAAGACAAAGAATAATGATAACTAACCATGCAAACTTACAAAAATTCGCCATTAATAAAATACTTACACTGATGCACACTTATATGCATATATGCACACGTGCACTAAAGCAGGATGTTGAGAAGACAATAAGTAAAAAACAGAAAGTATACAAAAAAATCTAAATATTCCATAAAATTCTCTCTCCATAACCAAGCTACTGTAAAACATAATTTCTATCTTTCTAGGTTACGCTGGGTTAGGTTAGAACACGTTAGGTTTGGTAACATTAGGATAATAAAACACACATTCCACGGTTAGTGACGCACTGTAGAAATGAAACAAAAGTAAAAGTAACAATAACAGGAATACAACAATTCGTAAAATTTTTCTTAAAAAATCGTATTATGATAAGGCTATTTCACAGGTGGGTTAATTAGAATAATTTAAATCGCGTCGTAAGGTTAGTGAAGTGGTAAGAAAAACAGTTAAAAATAATGAACATGCATGAACAAGTTAGGTTACGTCAAAACGCGTTTGTGGGGGTAATGACATCATCATCAATAAAAAAATAATAGCAAACTAGATTAGGTTAGTAAAAACACGCCGTGAAGTTACAGCATGTAGGTCAACGCTTACCGTCCCCAGCTTGTCAAGTTAATGACGTTATTTAGGGTATAAAAAGCAGCGCACTTCCTATTCCAAAGTTCTAAACAAGATGAACTCTCTCTCTCTCTCTCTCAGACGTGAATACGGGGAGATTTTCCACTCTCCACCCCAGACAGACAGCAGTGGATACTTATTAATATTCAGGAAGTGAAAACGAACTCATGGCTGAAGGCCATCCGTCAGAAAGAGAGAAAACTTCCCATCCCCGGAAGAGCTCTCTCTTCAGAAGAGCATATGAATATCAAATACCTGGCATGTATGTAAATTTCAACTACATCCGGTCTGCTCATCAGTGCGTCCGCAACTATGAATGTTTTCAGCTTTACGAATGAATACATGCAGGTGGAATAAACGACGCACTGATAGAGCTATTTAAAACAATGGTGATATACCTGGGATCCTCATCTATATTCATTATTCAAACCTCATCGTCATACAGTTGGAATCATAAGAATGTCGAGGGAATGAAGTGAGTCAAATATCTCGCCTTGATTCAATTTTCGAAGTGGTTATTGTTAGTAAGTTGAGCTTTTACACAACTTGCGCGCATTTAGGTTCATTTATGATCGTATTTCAGTTTAGGAAAAAAATAATAATGGTGACACATGCAAAAAAGACATGATTGTAATGCATTTGTCTTTCTAAGTCACGTTAGGAAATAAGCTGACTTAGCGGATAACTTAGTTTCTCGCTGGGTGAGCGGGTTCCGTTCTCGGCAACCACTCTGTTGGTCGCAAGTTCGACTCTCCGACCAGCCAGTGAAGAACAAGAGGAATTTGTTTCTGGTGATAGAAATTCATTTCTCGCTATAATGTGGTTTGGTTTCCACAATGTTGTAGGTCCCGTTGCTAGGTAACCAATTGGTTCTTAGCCACGTAAAAATAAATTCATCCTCGGGCTGAAGCCCTAGGAGAGCTGTTAATCAGCTCAGTGGTCTGGTTAAACTAAGATATGCTTTTATAGTTCCTCGCTGGGTGAGCGGGTTCCGTTCTCGGCTACCACTCTGTTGGTCGCGAGTTCGAATCTCCCACCGGCCAGTGAAGAACAAGAGGAATTTGTTTCTGGTGATAGAAATTACTCGCCATAATGTGGTTCGATTCCACAATAAGCTGTAGGTCCTGGGCTGTTAGGTAACCAATTGGTTCTTAGCCACGTAAAAGTAAATCTAATCGTTCGGGCCAGTCCTAGGAGAGCTGTTAATCAGCTCAGTGGTCTGGTTAAACTAAGATATACTTAACTTTTTTTAGCGGATAACTACGTTTACATATGGTCGTTTCTACGACACAGCATCAGTGATTATTGGCCTTTAAAAGCTTAATTAAGAAAATACAACATATACTTATAAGCACGGTAATCTCTCTATCTCTGTAAATGATTTTGGCAACCAGTTTCTATTTGTTTCCGTAAATATTCGGCAGCACTTGCAAAATTATTAAGAATAAGTCCCTCAATACCGAAAGTTTTTACATAACAGTTTCCCACAATGAATAATAAATACTAATGAATCGCGTTTCATGAAGTATCAAGCTGATAAGATGTCAGTATCATTTCTCTGATCGTTGCATGGGGTGTGACCTATAACACCATTTGCATCAAAGCTTTCACCTCCCACTTTAAATTTACAGATACCAGGAAATCGAAAGGTAAAACAAAGAAATTGCAATCAAGAGGTAGAAAAGAGTAACATGTAGGGTGCTGTCTCCTACCTAAATGGTTGAAGGGCTGTAAACACTGAAATGAAAAGAAGTTCAAGAAATTCTGAAATGAAATTAGAACATAACTCATAATTCCCACGCAATTTCATATCATATTAATGAAAAGTCAAAGAATCTGACAGAGCCAAATTCTACAACAAAATGAACATAGTTCAGCACCCAAAAAGTTCACTAGCAACCCAATTCATCAGAAGGACTTGTCTTTCCAATATAATTTATGAGTAAAATCACAGAATGTCAATGACGCTTAATTTAATCCCGGTGGGAAATGTACTTGACTCTCATGCCAAGATTCCGCCGACGCCTAATAATTCTTTCCATTTGGCCTTCTTCCATTTTCTTTTTCTCTCTGCCAGATACAAGGACGCACGAGATCTCTGCTAAACTGATGGCAAAAGACTCTACACGCACAGAACTTTACTATGCTAACAGTACATCCAGAAAGGGTCAGATCTCATGAAAGTGGTGAGTCACGCGCTCTGTCGGGTTTGTTGCTTTTGTTATTGAGCAGTTTGTAAAAATGCACTTCCAGATATACCGAAATTATGAACGCATCGCGGTTGAATTTAACTGCACATGATTCCTCACTATCACCGCCCCCCCCCCCATCTTTACCGTAAATCACAAACGGTGAAAGTCGCATTTCTTCTTCATATACTGGTATATAGACTGTTAACGGATAATAGACTTCATAAATTTCAATTTACAATATATTATTTATGCAGGAATGTTTTTCAGTGGAACACTAACATACATGCACAGACACACACACATACAGAGAGAGAGAGAGAGAGAGAGAGAGAGAGAGAGAGAGAAAGCAATATAAAGAAGTTGCTGAGTAATATAAATTCATTACGTTTTTTATTACCTTACTTCCAACAATGGAAAAGAATTTACATGCGCATCAGCCTATTTGTTTATTTAATTACTTATTATCTTTTTATGCTGTTATTTTATGCGTGCAATTACATATTCATTAAAAGTTATGACACCTCATCATCATCACCATCATCTTCAACGCCGTGCGACGAAATGGCCCTGTATGAAATTACACCACTAATGTCTTTCCTGCGCTTCCATTTCAACAAATTTCCACTCATCCTTAATCCCCCATCTCCCAGTTCTCGCCCAAGTATGTCGTGTCTGGGTCTTCCACAAGACCCACAAGAGCCCAAATGACATTGAACGTACTGTTCTCCCTTTTATCATTATCTCATTTTCATATGGAACTTCAGTAATCTATCTCTTACTTGCCACCTGACTCCTGATACTCTCCCTGAAGCGCTGTTCTCGAATCGACATTACATTAGAGTTTGATTGTCAAATCATGAGTCACGTCCGATGACAATAGAGATCTTAGGCTAATGTAAATACAACCATACTTTTGTTTGCAATTTCATCTGTTTGATTCCCAATCTTATTCTCCTCGCCCACTGTCTGATGTTCCTTTTGTCTTTCACTAAGTTCCAAAAGAAGAGATGCATTGGATATCACTGTTTCTAAATATTTGACAGATTCATGGTCATTGACCCTTACTCCATCAATGGTTATTTCATCTTTGTGCTTACTTTGTACTCTACTTTTTCTTATATTTACCTCAAGTTCCATCTCTGTAGATATATGATGCTTTCTACTGGGCATGCGTTGTTAATCTTGTGGTACTTTGCTGATTAAAACAGCTTCATCCACACATTCTAAGCACTGTAATTAATTATTTCAAATCACCCTAGCACCTGCTTTACAATAGACATTTTCACATAACTGTCCGTTACATTCTAAGCGAAATTATTTATTACCTGTGAAAGGCTATTTGGTTACATATTCTAGCGCAGTCATTTACTGCCGAACTGGCAATAAGACTGCCAGTCTATGTCTCTTTCTCTATCTCGCTTAAAATACACACGCACACACACGTACACACTTGCATACACAAGACACACATTCAACAGTAGCTGAAAACAAGGGGAATTCACGCTGAACGCCTGCGAATGACAAAATGTACGAGTTTATAAATGTGCCATCTACCTTCTGCCGTAATTTCCTTCTGGACATAATACTTTATCTGGGATCAGAGGATGGCTGCCATTATTCCCTGAAGGCAGTTATTCTACATAAGGCCCTACCAACTGGCTCGGTACATGAAGGGCGTTTGCTACAATTCAAGATATTTCCTTCTCTTTTCCATCTCTATATTTTTTTTTATTATCACACGTTCAATCTCGTAAGAAATAACACCGTCGTTTGCAGGACAGAGCTTTGCATTAGGTGCTCTTCATCTTCTGAGTATGTCTGTCAACACTTTCTGGAATGAGGCCTTTTCTTGTTCAATCCGGCATGTTTTTCCTTCTCTTTCAGGCCTGGGCAAACAAAGGTATTCATTTTTAAGTCCCACTAGTCCTCCAAAAACGAAACTTAGGCACCTAATTAGAGAAACGAGGTCAGGAGTATTATTGCATCTCATGACTTTTCAATGCATCAGAAAAGTTTTGAAACTCCCAGTCGACAAAACATTGCTAATATGGTTTTCCTCGTGAATGTCAATTCATCTCCTGAGGGATTCACTTGAAATATCCTTTGAAAGTTTAATTTACATATAAAATTCAAGCACAACTTTCCGTCTAATTTTCGACAAGGCATTTTTTCAAACATATTTGCATAAAGAAAACGACTGAGAGAGCATAAGGGCGAATAAAAATATAAAAAATATAAAAACAATACAAAATGAGAACCTGTAAGTCCAAGACATCATACACAAAGGTTACGACTATAGTACACAACCAATTTTCTTTGGTAATCTTATAAAAAAAATCCGTAAGTAGGGAATAACTGTATCAGAGTTTATCGAATGATTTACGAATCACACGCGATTTGCATCCAAAAACCAAAAAAATTCACAGTACTGTAATTTACCGTCATACATATTTACATAAGCTAAAAAAAATAAAGCGTTACTTTCATACAAAACTTCGACCTTTGGTATTATGGGAACACATTGATTTACAGATACGGAAAAGCGACACCATATTTAAAGTGCAAAAGAGAAAGTGTATCAGATCCGCTTGCTATCTTTAGAGACTCCTAGTTTTTTTCACTGCTCCTCCCGGGCAATGGAATAAATAAACTTGATTTGATTATTTCCACACCAAAGCGAAGCGCAGTAAACAGCGATGAGACATGCACCAGGAACTAGATGTACCAGAACGGAAGAGTGAGCCTTTATTCATGTGCTTTGCATTTACCTCTCACATGAGAGCATGTCCGATGTTGACGAAGTCATGGCATATTCCATGAGGGAGGAAAACAAGGCATCGAACCCATGACATCAAACTTCGTCATGTCCTTACACAGTGATGTTGTGGGAAATATCACAGTCATTTCCCTACACAATGATGTTGTGGAAAATGTCATTGTCATTTCCCTACACAATGATGATGTGGAAAATATTATAGTCATTTCCCTACACAAGGATGCTGTGGAAAATGTCATAGTCATTTCCCTACACAATGATGATGTGGAAAATATCATAGTCATTTCCCTAAACAATGATGTTGTGGAAAATGTCATAGTCATTTCCCTATACAATGATGTTGTGGAAAATATCATAGTCATTTCCCTACACAATGAGTTGGAAGTACCATGGTCATTTCCCTACATAATGATGTTGTGGAAAATATCATAGTCATTTCCCTGCACAATGATGTTGTGGAAAATATCATAGTCATTTCCCTATACAATGATGTTGTGGGAAATATCATAGTCATTTCCCTACACAATGATGTGGAAAATATCACAGTCATCAGTGATGTTGTGGGAAATATCACAATCATTTCCCTACACAGTGGTGTTGTGTGAAATATTATAGTCATTTCCCTACACAGTGGTGTTGTGAGAAATATCATAGTCATTTCTCTACAAAGTGATGTTGTGGGAAATGACCATAGTCATTTCCCTACACGGTGATGTTGTGGGAAATATCACAGTCATTTTCCTACACAGTGTTGTGGGAAATATCATAGTCATTTCCTTACACAGTGATGATGTGGGATATATCATAGTCATTTCCCTACAAAGTGATGTTGTGGGAAATATCAGCCATTTCCCTGCACAGTTATGTGGGAAATATCATAGTCATTTCTCTACAAAGTGATGTGGGAAATACATGGTCATTTCCCTACACTGGTGATGTTGTGGGAAATATCATAATCATTTCCCTACACAGTTATGTTGTGGGATAACTGTGGGAAATATCATATTCATTTCTCTACAAAGTGATGTTGTGGGAAATATCATGGTCATTTCCCTACACAGTGATGCTGTGGGAAATATCATAATCATTTCCCTACACAGTTATGTTGCAGACAACTGTGGGAAATATCATATTCGTTTCATTACAAAGTGATGTTGTGAAATATCATGGTCATTTCCTCATTAATAGTGATGCTGTGGGAAATATCATAATCATTTCCCCACACAGTTATGTTGTGGGAAATAAATTAGTCATTTCATACAATGATGTTGTGGAAAATACCACTGTCATTTCCCTATGCAGTGATGTCTTGGAAAATATCATAGTCAATTCCCCACACAGTGATGTTGTCGAAAATATCATATCATTTCTTACAGAGTGGTGATGTTGAAAACATCATAATACCTGAAGAAATTTTAAATCTTAAACAAAATAAAAGGTCTAACACTTTTGGAAAATATTCAGTTACCAATTATGTCCCCTTAAAAGAGTCCTCTAACTTTAACCACAGGGAGTAAGAGCTGAAATTAGTACTTGTAAGAATTTTGGACAAATGAAATAGAAAGAACAAGAAAATGGTATTCCATAAGTCAGAGAGAGAGAGAGATAGAGACAGAGAGATTTGGAAGAGAGAGACAGAGATTGTTAACCTTTCCTCATGTCGTAATGCTGGCGTTACCTCCGAACAAGAAATACAGGAACGACTGACCTTGTTTAAAAGCGCAAAGAGAAGGCTGCGTCGTTTCCCCAGAAATGAAACTCAATTCTTTCCTATTCTTTTTTATTTTCATCCTGCCAACAGGCTTTAACTACACGGATAAGCTATTTTACCGGTGAAACATATATCTGGCGGTTCCGCTTCACAGAGATAGACAGGATATTATGCGCAACAGAATTCTGTATGTATATAATCCATTTGTTTGCTTTCTTAGAACTCAAGGCCTTACAATTTTTGCACACGCAAACAATAAACAAGAAGATTTTAAGAATAACATCACACGGAAACTGTATTAACTGGCAGTACAGTTTAACAAGCACTGAAAATCCCTGCCATCATAAAGAAGCTAATCATGACTGGTCACTCTTATTATCTATAAAACAAATTGATCAGATGTGGAAATTATCGCTGTTCAGGTCATTCAGTGTTCTGCAACTAAAATTATCTTTATACTACTCTGCTCAAGCATTCATTATACTACAATAAATTAGCCTTTCAAGAGAACAGCAGCATAACCTCTCCCTGAAATCATGTCACATTCTTCTACATAAAATTGGCCGCTATGTGTTCTACTTGTATACCGACGGAGATTCAGTTTAAAGAGGTCTAATACAACGGTTACCTGGAAGTGCTTAGAAGCTTTTTTTTTCTTTCGCAATACTATATCTTTCTCTACATGTGAACACATACACATATGATAAAACATCACAAATACACACACACGCACACACAAACACACTCACACAAACACTATATATATATATATATATATATATATATATATATATATATATATATATATATATATATATATATATATATATATATAAAGAGGAACAGGATAGCCAGAAGACGTGGTAAAATTGGAGACATTATTATTTCTCAGAATATAACAGAGGCACAGCTGAGCTTTCGGGAATACATAACTTTTCCCATCATCAGGGTCACTTATCTATAGCATGACATAAAAAATAAAGAGAAACAGTAGGTAAACTATACTGATTAACTAAATCTAAAAATAAAATGAAGTATACTACAAAACTTTAAAATACATAATAAAATAAAGTAAAAAGGAACACACAACCTAAGTTAACTGCAAAAGAGCAATAACTAAGTAATAAGAAATCACGTACTAAACAGAAATCGTCAAATAAAATCACTGAGCAGATAGATACTGTGAGAGAGAGAGAGAGAGAGAGAGAGAGAGAGAGAGAGAGAGAGAGAGAGAGAGAGAGAGAGAGAGAGAGAGAGAGAGAAATGAATATCTAACTCTAACTTCAGTTGTCATTTAACTACGACATGAACAGTAGGTTCTCCAGTATTTTGTACTATATTATCATTTTTATTATTTTGAACATTCACTTTTTATTTTCTCTCTCTCTCCCAGTGTCTATCTGCTCAGTGATTTTATTTGACGATTTCTGTTTAGTACGTGATTCCTTATTACATAGTCACTGTTCTTTTCCAGTTAACTTAGGTTTTTATGTCCTTTTTTTACTTTATATTATTATGTATTTTAAAGTTTTGTCAGCTATAAACTGTTTTAATACTTTTAGATTTAGTCAATCAGTATAGTTTCTTTACTGTTTTTTATTTTTATGTCATTCTAGATAAGGGACCCTGATGATGGGAAAAGTTATGTATTCCTGAAAGCTCGGCTGTGCTCTGTTATATTCTAAGAAATAATGTCTGCAATTTTACCACGTTTTCTGGCTATCATGTTCCTCCAAATTGAAGTTTTCAGAAATGACAACATAACAGTTACATATATAGATATTATATATATTTATATATATATATATATATATATATATATATATATATATATATATAAGCGTAACCAGAGTGGTATTCCAGAGAAAACCCATCATAACGGTCACTGACACATTCATATTTTGAATGATAAATCTTGATGGAACTCATGTGCATAAACTCACAACATCAAGCACTGTACAGATTGACCATCGTGCACTTTCACGCTCCCTGGATATCAAGACCCGTCCATCCCAATAACTCTTCACACTATCTATCCAGGACTTCATAGGCTGTCTCCTTCCTCTTGATTGACTATAAATTTCGTGGAGTCTTTTGGCCAAACCATTCTAAAATACTCTGATCTACCCTTCCACCTGTGCTTTTTCAGAGTAATCATATATTTTTTTCAAGCCTGCCACTCTTTTTTCACACCAATACTCTACCACACAGGTCGTCCAAATAGGAGTTGGCCTCGTATGCATTCCCATCTTGGACTTCCCACTCACCTTAAAATGTGCTCGGATGTTCTGTAAACCACCTATTCTTTTCATACTTCCATTACATGTGCTCCAAATACCTACAAAAGTAATGGAAATTCCATCATCCATATTCCAGTCTCCCTGGTTTTATTTACCCTCAAACTTATTATCAGATGAAGTGCCAATGGTTTTTTTGATTCTAAATGAAGCAATGTGAACAGACGAATAATGAGTTAATTCCGACCATGAACATCAGGTGAACCCTTCTTTTACGAATAATGCTAACGACGCAAGTTAGGTCAGCCTGTTTAAAAATAACTGTAACTACTGCCCTGGCAAAAAAAAAAAAAAAAAAAAAGAAGCCAACGGGTTGTCAACCCCTAGGAGGAAGGAAACACCTTAAAATGACCAATAAGTCACTTTAATCGAGGCCACTGGCAACTATGATTTTACAATGCGGAAGTAAAAGGAAATAATACCGTCCTTAGCACACGTGTGGTGTCAAGAACCCGGGGAAAGAATAAAATACCGTCTTGGGGTTTTAAATGAATAGCTGAAGTGCTTCGTGAGAGAAAAATCGATGTTTTGGCACACTGAAAGACAGGTGACAGAGCAAAATCTAAATGAATGGAAAGGATAAAGCTGGATTGTGTATGGGATAACCGCAAGCTGTACACCTAAGAAGGGTAGTACGCTTATAGTGCTGTATAGAAAATTTATAAGTACAAAAAGCAATTACTGGAAAGCCTACAACATGCCGAACAAATCTTGAAGTACAAGTGCGAGTCTGAAGGATTTTGCAAAGCGTAGATGACTCTGCTGGCTGTTTTCCATATTCCAGTTCATCATCGTCACCTTTAGTATTTCTCATGGTATTCTTCAATCTTAGAGAGAGGGAGTTCCTCACTCGACGGTTGGTATCTTTTTCGGCCAGCACCTGTTGGCCCCGTTCGATTTCTCCGACCGGACAATTAAGAATTAGAAATTTATTTCTGGCGATAGAAATTCATTTCGTTATAATGTGGTTCGATTCACAATAAGCTGTAGGTCCCAGTTGTTGGGTAACCAATTGGACACAGCCACGTAAATAAATAATCCTTTCGCCAGCCTTTAGGAGAGCTGTTGATCAGCTCAGTGGTCTGGTTAAAACTACGGTATACTTAACTTTCTAGAGAGAGGGAAAGTTTACTTCCAGTCAAAGGAGAAATGAAAGACTGTTCAGCTCAGCCTGTGAACCAAAACCATAAGAAATTACCGGCACTAGACTTGTGACATTAGTTTAAATCTTAATTTAAGATCCTATACAAAATATAAAGGTTTATAAAATGCGATTCATTTATTTTTTTTTTTACAAGATGAGCAACTCTGCTATTACAAGCTAGTCGTTAATTATATTCCATATTTAGTGTTTGGTCATTGCGAAAAATTTCTTGATAATTATTATTCACTATAAATTAGTGGTCTAGTTTTTTTTTTATATAATTTTCGGGATCCACAGGTCTTAAAAATGTCCTTTTTTTGTGTGTTTCTACCAACAGGTGATCGTTAGTAACTAGGAGCACCATTTCAGCTGTTAGTTTCTTAGGCTATTTCATAATCTATCCATACCAATAAGTATTTTAGAAACTTAAATTTTTCGGTAATAGTGGATAATTTTGAAATAAGGTAAAATTATGTATGCTTTGCTACTCTTGGAATATTTCTGAAGTTTCAAGAAAACTGGGATGAGTGAATGTGTTAGTTCAAGGACTGTATGGGTCGGACTGAATGAGACAGGAGACAAATTTGTAACTGGGTGTAAATGGTCTAGGAATGGCACATATTGACAGCATAAGAGAATGCTTTTGGGAAAGTTGACTCAGTGCCTAGTTGAGTTTTGGAATATACAGAGTGGTTCTGCTGAGTGATTTAAATGAGCAGGTGCGTGACAGAGAAGAGAGTTGGCGTTCTGATATGCATATGCATAGTAAATGACAATGGAGGGAGTTAAGTAGATATGTGTTTGGACAAGTTTGAATGTTGAAAGTCCATGGCTACCAAAGAAAGATCTTCATACACTCACTTATGAAAGTGAAAACTAGGAATAGTTTGCTAGATGATGTGATAGTATAGAGAAAATACAATAGTAAGTTCAAGGAAGGATCCAGATATGACACAGATATAGGATCTGAGTTGGATGAGGCTGAAAATGTGGTTATGAAATTATTTATGAAATGAGTTACAGAAAATAAAGTGGAAAGCACAGTCAAAGAGAAAATATAAGAAATATGAAAGTAGCAGAGAACAACTTAAATACCACAAAAACTTTATAAGAGGGTAGAAAGACAATGAAAAAACAATATGTGGCCTGAGGAAAACATGAGAGGTCTAGACAAGGAAAAAATTTTTTATTGAAATTACATGACTTGGGAGATAACGTGCAGGTCCACAAGGGGAGGGAAACGGCAGCCAAGAAGAAAGTTTGTTATAAAGAAGGCATGTAATAAAAATAGAAGAGAGAGGATGAGTAGGAACTTCAAAGAAAATAAGTTGCTCTACTGGGAAATAACTGTAGTGAGAAATGCAAATGATCAAATGGATCACAAAAGAAAAATGCAAATGGAAAAATGCTGTCTGAGGTGAACTGGGTTGGTGGAAAGAATGTTCTGAAGACCATGCAATGTGGGAGATGTAAGAGTTGTAGACCTGAATGCAGCAGGGGAAGGGGAGGTAGGTGTAATTTTGGGAATAATTGAGAAAGTAATTCTTAAGGACAAAAGGAGGACAAAGATGTGATGTTAAAAAGCCAGAAGACACCAGGGGTAGACAGTGTGGTACAGTGGTGAACTGTGACTGAGTGGCTGACCAGATTTTGTAAGGTACATAGTTCTAGATGTGGGAAAAGTTCTGGGAACCAGGGTGAGAGGAATAATTATTCCACTGTTTAAAGGTAAGAGTACACAAAGGAAAGTGTTTGGTATGATTTGGACTGCGAGAATAGGGTGAATGACTAAACAATTGATATGGAACTGGGGGTTTAGACAAAGATGGTGTATCCAGAGTTTGTAGATGAAACAGATATAAAAGGAATAAAGACCAAAGGAAAATGCTGTATGGACCTAAAATATACTTATGATACAATCAATATGGAAGCAATGTAGAGGGTGTTGTGGATGTATGTTAAAGATACGATTTTATAAAGTACCATGTTTTTATGAGGGGAGCGAAGCATGTGTCAAAATTTAACAATAAAGAGTAACTGGTTCTGTAGTAAAAGTGGGTCTAAGACCAGGGTTTGTTTTCATGGAAAGTTAACACATATACTGATGGAATACTACGAAAAGTCAGGTGGAGGAAACTAGACAAAGCAACAGAGTTTTGGGATTACAAACCGAACTGTGAATAGTGTGGATTGGTAGAGGTTTGCAGATTAAAATACCCTTTTGGGATATCAGAGAGAAACTGCAAAACTAGTGAAAGAAATTGAAAGCCTGTGTAACGACAGGAATTCCTGAAGTTTGAGCTAGAGTAAAGTTATAAAGGTAACTGAAAACCATGGAGATGGTGGGAGAGAGGAAGCAGCTTATTCATTTAAGTATCTGGGAGTAAATATAAAGGATTATATTGGAATGAAAGAAGAGGCGAGTCATGGTATATGTGAAGCAAGGAAGGTAGCAGGGTATGTGCAAAGTATTACCAGAGACTTGGAGTATTTATGGAACCCTAAGTGGGAACGTAAGAAAGGATTGTTGAGCCTACTCTCATTTATGCAAGTGAAGTGCTTATTAAAAAGAAATGAAAGCTAAAGGTTGAAGCTGCTGAGCTGAACTGTTTGTGTGTTATATGTGTCACCAGAAGAATTGAACCGGTGAGGAACGTGGAGATACGAGCTGGTAAAAAGGCTAGCAGAGATAAAGAGATAACTCACTATGCTTAGACATGGTTTGAAGTGCACAAAAAATAAAGAGCGTTAGGTTGGTGCAAAAGAGTGCTTACTTCGGGACTGTTAGAATAGTGGAAGTGAAGATTTGAAAAATGCTGGGGAGAAAAATGGGCATGAGAAAGGAAAGGCCTTACCGAAGCTTTCGCTGAATCTTTTCGATGGACGCTGAAAAAACTATTATCTCGAAATACTATGTTCTCATTTCTGCAATATCAACGATATTCACTATAAAACGGCTACGCTTGCATGAGTAAAGAGAATAATAGACTCCAAGTATTTCTTTTGAGAATACAATCATAATTCATTCATGAATGCCAGGCATAAAGACAAGAAAAGAATACAGCGAGCAGCATGCATTGAAAACAAAAGAAACTCTTGCAGCGTACAGACGGGTCGTTTATTCACCTCAGAAACAAAAAGTGTTGATTCTCGTTGAAGCAAAGCTTGGCTATTAGTTCAGTAATCATATACATCACATCAAAGGGGAGAACAATTAACATATCCTGAGAAACAGGGCGTTGAACTTTTACGTCATACGTTCAACAACTGGAACGCTGTCGGAAGATTTTTTATAAAGACTTTATGCAATACACTATTAGCTTTTTATATAATAATTTTCGTTACTTCATTATCGTCGTCGTGGTCATTACTTTTATTATTATTTAAATTCCTTGGACACTCTGTTTAAAATCATATTGTTATTGTCTAAAATAATCTTATTCAGATTCTTCTTCTATATCTGACCTTGAATAGCTCGGATATTTTTGAAGGTGTAAATTCCCAACTAGTAACACATAAGGAAATGTTAAGGAAAAGGAAAGAAAGTCCCAAAATGCCAACCATGTCACTATTAAGTACCTCGATCTTAACATACATAAAACAACAATTTAAGAAATCCACTCCAACAAAATCAACTAAATAAGACTGGTATAATTTTTGTGTACTTGGACCTACAGGCGACTTCTACTAATGTACCTGGGTTAGTAAAGGTTGGTTCGTCCAATAGTTGAATTACTATGAATATCTTCAATTAAAAATAGAAATTCTGCAGAAAGCTGATGACACCTTATTGATTCTCTAAGTATGAGAATCTAACTCTGATATAACTATCGTCATCATCGTTGCTATAATTATCATTATTACTTGCTCATTTCTAAATGATGGGAAATGAAAAATTGTTCGTAAACAAATATAAAGATTCTTAAACTATCTACAACTCCAAAAGCTAGAAGTACTTGAATCTTGAGTAAAAACGTGCATGGAAATCCAAGATTACCAGTACACAATACACTAACATTATTACAACCACTAATAAATAGTTTAACCAAACCAGTGAGATAGCATTCTTCGATATTTATTCTTCTTATTAAATATATCTTATTTAGTAAATTGCACCTCCTTCAAAACTTGACCGAATAACTTGAAAATGCTGACTCTGACAAAATTTCTTTCGGGGTTGGTTACTCATCAGGTGTCCATGGGTCAGAGAAGTGTGACCAATTCGAAGAAGGGATAATATTAATACTTCTGAAATGTGATGCTCTTCTTGGAAGGCACCGTAGTCTAACAGTCATTACCAGATGCAGTGTTCCACAACGCTTGCCATTTACCAAAGCTGATGGGTTTTACAGATGCTAACGAATCACTGACTGGATCAGGTATATTTGATCTAGTCATAATAACTGCAGCTTTGGCTGCTTTATCAGCATCCCCATTTCCTTTCATGCAACCTGTGCAGGTATTCAACATATTTCAAAACTTACGCCAGATTTAAATAATTTGTGGATGTGCAAAATTTAATCCGTTGGGCAAGAGAACTTTTAGGACAATTATCGTGCAGGGCCACTAAACCTAATCAATCTCAAATCTCATAAATGACTAATCCAACAACTGATACACTTAAAAGGAGTCTCTTCGACTAACTTGCTTCAATCAACATAAACATTGTCGTTATCCTCTAACTTAATTCTAACTTTCCTGGCTTCCTCATTCAAGGTTCAGTTCGTTGCAGGGACCGTCGTATCGGAAACCATTCCGAGAAAAAGTTTTCTAATAACATGCTGATTAGCAAGATCAAGGCCACTAAAGCTCCTCCTGATTTTTGTTCTCATATCATAGATATTACGATGCTGGTCATATCTACGGAAACTTTTCTTCAAATTACGAAACTTTAAAGGAGCTAACGAATGGAAAAGGATCCAACTCTAGTCCTTCTAAAGGACCTACACCGACAGGTACGGTAGAAGGCAAGAATTGACTCTAATACAGAACGTGAAAAGAACTCAAACTGACCTTATTAAGAAACGTGAAAAGAAGTCAAACTTACCTTAGTAAGAAACGTGAAAAGAAGTCAAACTGACTCTAATACGAAACATGAAAAGAAGTCAAACTGATTTTAGTAAGAAACGTGAAATGAAGTCAAATTGACTCTAATATGAAACGTGAAATGAAGTCAAACTGACATTAGTAATAAACGTGAAAAGAAGTCAAACTGACTCTAATACGAAACGTGAAAAGAAGTCAAACTGATCTTAGTGATAAACGTGAAAAGAAGTCAAATTGACATTAGCACGAAATGTGCAAAGAAGTCAAATTGACTCTGGTACGACAAGTGAAAAAAAAAAATCAAGTAGACTGGAATGAAACGTGAAAAGAGGTCAAACTATCACTAGCATGAAACGCGAAAAGAAGTCACAAGGACTAGTGTGAAACGTGAAAAGAAGTCAAATGACTCTAATACGAAACGTGAAAGAATCTAAAATAACTCTAGAACGAAATGTGAAAAGAAATCAAACTGACTCAGGTAGGAAACGTGAAAAAAGTCAACTAACTCTAGCATGAAAAGCGAAAAGAAGTCAAATTAACTCTAGTACGAAACGTGAAAAGAATTTAAATTAACTTTAGAACGAAATCTGAAAAGGGTTCAAACTGACTCTAGTTGGAAACGTGAGAAGTCTCGTGCGAAACGTGAGAAGAAGTCTCACTAAATAATGCAGTGTCCTTTGAGGAGATTAGGCATGGCTCAACAGTTGTGAAGCTGTGAGCACTATGAAGAGGGTGTCGAAACCAACAAATTGAAGGGATAAGGAAGCATAAATGATGTACATTGTTGGAAATACGTGAAAACACGTGAGAATCGAATTAAAAATATATAGCATCTCAATTCACTTCGACTTTATAATTTGTGACTTGCTGCAATAACCTACGTAATGGACAGGAGAACCAGCGTCTTCAAGATTAAAGACTGATAAACCATAACGTGATTTTGATCTTAAAAAAAAAATGTTTAAAGACCACTCATGATCGGCAGAGGTACGACTGCGGTCGCGCAGTGTCCTAAGGACCGAAATGTTCACATTTACATGGATTATACTGGTCACTTTTACCAGTTATATATGTGTATTTCAATAGCCATCAGGACAATGCCAACAAGCCACTTCAACAGTCTTTTATATATATATATATATATATATATATATATATATATATATATATATATATATATATATATATGTATGTATGTATGTTGTATATATATAGATATATAATGTGTGCGTGTGTGTATATATATATATATATATATATATATATATATATATATATATATATATATATATATATATATATATATATATATATATATAGTATATATATATATATATATATATATATATATATATATATATATATATATATATATATATATATATATATATATATATATATATATATATATATATATATATATATATATAATAATGTAACTCATCAATACAAGCCCGTTGTCCATGTTGGAAAAAGTGAAGAACTTGTCACCTTTAGCTTCTGTAGCAAGATTCGATCACATGAACAAGAGGTTCCAGTCACGTCGTTAAGCTCGTGGCTACCAAACGTATTAAGGTCACAAAAAAGGCATTCATGAAGATCCCAAAAATCACCACTTGATTTTTTCATTCAAATTCATATGTAATTTACTCGCGTATGAATCACTCCAGGCATGCGCCTATTAAAAGAAATGTTATTGCAATTTGCGTGAGATCACAAACAACCTTTATAAGACAAACTGACGTCATCGTAACCACATAAACCGAACTGGAATTATCAAGAAACACGATTTAAATGAAATTACACAAAATATTCTGACCGACAAAACCAGCTCGTAGGTTGTCTACCCATCTCTTCCAGAGGATCAATTTTATGCTTTCACATTAATTTTCTACCCCGGCCTCCTCTTCCCCGCGAGAGAGGACGTGATGCAGACCTACCTCTGAAGGAGGCTCTGGCTCTGCTCCCCCTCGCATTTCTGTTGAAACCTGGAAATGTCCCCCCGGGAAGAAGTAAAAATTCGGATAATCTTTATGTGGAAGACACTGGCACAAGTTTGGAACAACGCATCTCAGAACATAAGCAGCATTATCCTTTTATAATAGTTACTATAGCACAGACTTCGACAACACTAAGCTAATTCATAAAACGCAAAAATATTAAAAGATGCAGAACAGTCAAGAAGACTTTGATTAATTCCTCACACACGTTCTGTGGCAATGAGCCCTTCATTAAGCTGGCCCAAGTCAACATTGGACATATATAATTACATAATTTCTCACGTTTCTTAAGGACTCGCAAATGAGGCGGTCTATCTGAAATCATCCATAGTGTTACACCTCCACCCAAAGCGCAGAATACCTGCCACTGAAGATAATCCTTCATTTTGTGTTCAGACAAAAACCCCGAAACACAAAACAGGTTTCTTACACAGAAAAAGTATATATGTTTTCTATGAAGAAGGATGCCAACGTAAAAATGAGCTTCAACATTAGGATGCCTGGAACAGGGCATTAAACTCGTCCCTCTTTGAGACCAGATTGCTGAACGTTATCAAAGTCTGGAAAAACGGATATGTCCTAAATATTAGGTCTCCAGAAGATCTTAACAAGAAAACTTAAGCCAACGGGACTTTGGACGTTGATTAAATATATATAATTACTATCTCCACATTAATTCTATTATATACTTTATATATAATTATTCAAAAACTACCTGCCTGTCAGTGAATAGCAATAAACGGTAATGCCTTTGCGAAGACTTGGTTTCTAGAGAAAGACGCTACGAGAATTACAGTTGAACACATTACGGATGCAAATATTACGAGATTATGATTACATATTTTATGCCGACCATTAACGCTCTACATTATCACGTTATCAATCGGAGTGGAAATATACTGAACAGAATATATCGACAGTTCCGAGTTTTCGGAATGTTATCACTGAAGCTTACATGAATCGCTGAGTTATGCAAATGATATCATCCAGCAATAGGAGCTTTACCTGATCTTCGCTCGTGAATTTCAAGTTATTTTTTTTTATTCCTTATCGGCAGTTCAGTGTACTTACGAGCGACATCTCTTGAATTGGAAATCCTTTGAGGCTCTTTCACACATACTTGCATATATATATATATATATATATATATATATATATATATATATATATATATATATATATATATATATATATATGTGTGTGTGTGTGTGTGTGTGTGTGTGTGTGTGTGTGTGTGTTGAGACTGTCTTACAAAAACAAAAACAGAAAAATCTACTTCATGTCCTGAAGAGAACCCATTCTATTTCTTCCTCAGCCTTTCTAGCGGTTCATCAATCTTTAATGATCAGTAATTTGAGAAATGTATACGTCAAACAACGTAAAAAGTCTATGCATTTCAATTCACAGTGGATCTCGATAGCATTACACACTTTTGAAATGTATTCCATACACAGTATATCCCAATAACCCATGTAACTAATTCTACACCTGTTACAAAGACGAGTTTCCTTCACAGTTCTAATTTTAGAGATACACTTTGTCATATTTTCCTGGTAAACTCTGACTAATTTTCTTGGGTTCCTCTTCCAAAATTCAGCTCATTACTTAGCAGGGTTCGTCGAACTGTAAATCCTTCCTGGAAAAAGTTTCTTAATAATGTGTTAATCAAGTTTATCTAATAATGTGCTAATTAAGTTGATCTTTTCAGAATGTTATAAATTCTTTCATCAATATGCCTAAACATTCTCTCCATTTTATTCTTTTTTTTATATCGATAATATGATAATGACCATGTATCCAAAAACATTTTCCCTTAAAAGACGAAGCTTCAATTTAAAAGTAAAGAACAGAGTTAAAATTAGGCACCTAGCTCATTAAAGATCAGCAATTATATACTGTAAAAAAAACGAAAGTTTTAATCTTAAATGGAATGTGCGAAAATGTTCTGACAATTTATTCCCTCCAATTTCATTTTTTTCTTTTACTGTTTATGTCATGAAATTTCCTTCAATTCAACATGGACCAAAAATATATATTTTTTGTGCTTTTCCATTAAAACTCGAAAAGGCTTCTATCAAACTGCTCTAACAAACATAATTCCTCTTTGTTATCAAGAGAAAAACCCTACTAAGTTGTGATTCATTTCAAATCTGAAACTATACGCAGTCAATTCATACAATGTTCCTGAAAAGCAAACGAGAAAAAAATGTACCCTTTACAGTTTTACTTCAATGGAAGTTCGTATGCATTTATGTGAGTATGATTCTAGCTACGTTTGCATCAATATAAAATTTAAATTAGGTACAAAAGGATGAAAACATTTAAATTATACATACACATGAAAAAATATAAGTTACTGCTGCAATCTGAGTATAACGGGAAACACATTTACTTGTTAAATTTTTATTCTTGGAAGCGGACATCAGAAAAACCTAGACAATAAAATACAAAGTATATGCATCATTATCAGACCGAATTCAACAAAACTAAGCAGAACATTCTGAATGACAAAACCTGAATGGAATTTCTTTTGTACTCTGATGAATCGAGGAAAAGGTGCCTTCCGAATTCCACTGTGCTGCCCTATTCATCTAAAACAGAAGGATTCCGTTTCATTGTGCAGAACGAGAAACCAAAACAACTAAATGAGTTGAAGCCGACCACTTAAAATAGTTATTCACTTCGTACAGCACCAGTTTTTCCCAAAAGATGTTTTATAAGTACGCTCTTACGATACATGCTAACAAACATTATACCAATATGCAGTGATATTTACACTGATCAAGTAGTTTTCCGTTAGTTATCGCTGAAATTTACACTAGTTTAAAAAGTTGAAAAGTAAATAAAATTTATACGAGAATTTATGTAAAATATATATATATACGAGTATATACCGATACTTGATATTACGAGGGCTATGTCAGTTTTTCTAAAAAAAAAAAAAATAATGAAATAAAATTCTGTTAGTGCACATATATATTATATATTACACCCAAATTATATATATATATATATATATATATATATATATATATATATATATATTATACATAAATATAAACACACACATATATATATATAGAAATCATCAACACACAATCACGTGTGGAAGAATATATTTCTGACTCACGTCGGATCGAACCCAGGTCTCTCAGGTGGAAGCAAGGGCGTTAACCACTGGGCCATACAAGTCTAAAAGAAGTCGGAACCTGAGCAACTGCCCCCAAAGGAATTACCTGGGCAAGCTAACTGCTTGCATACCAGTGAGTTTTCTAACTTCGGCTGCATTAATAGACAACATTTCATTCGAATTTATCCCTTCTAAGTGAATAAGATGAAATCATCAACACACAATCACGTGTGGAACAGAAATAAATTTCTGACTCACGTCAGGATCGAACCCAAGGTCTCAGGTGGAGAAGCAAGGGCGTTAACCACTGGGCCATACAAGTCTAAAGAAGTCGGAACCTGAGGCAACTGCCCCCAAGGAATTACTGGAGAGAGAGAGAGAGAGAGAGAGAGAGAGAGAGAGAGAGAAGATTCATTCTATGTTATCCTTCACTCACAAAATGGCACCGATAATACATAAATTCTTTTTTTA
The DNA here is from genome assembly GCF_040412425.1 of Macrobrachium rosenbergii. Taxonomy (NCBI): domain Eukaryota; kingdom Metazoa; phylum Arthropoda; class Malacostraca; order Decapoda; family Palaemonidae; genus Macrobrachium; species Macrobrachium rosenbergii. The sequence goes on from NC_089795.1 coordinate 78,472,770, forward strand.
TCATTTAGTCGGTAATAACGACAATAAAGCGAGATGGATACGTTGTCTCTCTCTCTCTCTCTCTCTCTCTCTCTCTCTCTCTCTCTCTCTCTCTCTCTCTCTTCTCTTTATACAAAAAGGCCTAAATAAAACAAGGATATTGATATCACGAGAAACCTGATAATATCACATAATATAACTGATGCTATAAAATGGGTACAGAAAACTATAAAGCATCATCCACAGTTACATATCACGTCCACTCACTATAAAGAAAACAACGAAGACGGAAAATGTATAATTTCGTAGACATCCGTATCTTCGGGATCCAAGATCGAATAGGCTACGCACACGATATACTGCATGATACGAACATCCTCTGATAAAAATGTTCCTCATAAAATTTATCAAAACTTTCAAGACCTGAAGCATTATATTCGATGCCACTAGGAAAATAACATATTTTCTGAATCTAATGTCTACGTAATTTATGTTCAATTTTATGATACTGAATGGATACAAATATTATAAAGTCAAATTCTCATTTGATCTGAAAGGAATGCGTAAATTACTAACAATAGCATGTCTAAAACTGATATTTATCCTTGTGTATGAGGAACAGCATACAACCTGTGTGTGTGTGTGTGTGTGTGTGTGTGTGTGAGAGAGAGAGAGAGAGAAAGTCTACATGACATATGTATTTTTTTTCAGACTTTTTTCATTATTCTTGAAAAGAATATGATTCAGCCGAGAAGCCGATCCTCTTAATAAAATCAGAGAAAAACCGTTCTTTCGAAAACTTTTCACATTATCGAACAGTCATCACGTATATGTAAGTATACGTACGTAAAACCCCAGAAAACTTAGCTTTGAGATCTCGTACGTTTATGTGTGGAACGAAATTACTAGTATTTGCTAGCAATCACACAAAAATACTGGACACAAATGAATATCATTGTTGCTGGTTCCGGAGGAAAAAAAGCCTTGAAATAAAAGTCATTCCAGGAACTGGAGTTATTCCTTTCACGGCCCAATTGATCAGGATTTATATGAAACATTCTGAATGACACGACCTAATGGAGCTCTCTTTTATGTTGTGGAGAACCGATGAAAATAGCAAAACCAGTCGGCTTATAAGGGCCATTCATCTCTTTCAATGGCATTCTTTTTTATATAACATGGAAAAAATATCGTATGAAGGAAAGCTTATTGGGATAACGGGATTTAATATATGAATAGTATTACATGAGAATAATACAAACAAGGTGATTTTTAAAACAAATATTTGAATATATTCATATATCACAAAAATTTTATAAAGCTAAATTTCAATTGTGTCTCATGCAACTTGTATTTGCAATTATGCCATTTCCATTAGCTGTTTTGAGCTTCATGAACCATGAATGGTTACCTATCACTCACCCTTATTCGAAAACCAGCTGACCAACCCGGAGCTGCCTCTCTCTCTCTCTCTCTTTCCAAGTCTCCCTCCCTCACTCTTTACCTCTTTCTCCTCCCTATCACTCCCTCCACTCTCTCTTTCCCTTTCCTGTTAAGATAGTTGCTTCAGTTACATTGCCCAGCATTACTGACATTTTATATTTCTCAGTGCTTAGCCTATGGCTTAGACCTGGTACTCCATTTCATTTTAATCCTTCGGGCCAACACCATGAGAGCTGTTAATCAGCTCAGTGGTCTGGTTAAACTATTTTAATAATAATAATTCACCTCTTCTCACCCACATTTCCTACTGGGGCTGAACTTGGACTTAAAGGGCATCGGGAGTGTCACTATTCATCTCAGCGATCTAGAAAACTGTGGATTAGACACTATTATCTGTCGTTTTCGGTTATTTTTACATGTCACCCCTTTCCCACACGCCGCCCCCGCCCTTTGGTGCCAGTGATGTCTTATCCCCACGGTATTCTTTTCCAGATAGTAAGTCCTATGTACACCAAGTTTGGTTGAAATTGCTCAATGCTTTTCAGAGTTATGCTGGAACACACATACATACATACATCCATCATTATACATACATATATATATATATATATATATATATATATATATATATATATATATATATATATATATATATATATATATATATATATATATAAAACATTAATAACAATTTTTCACAAAACCAATATTATAAGAAACAGTTTACAGCTCGATGAAACGACAATGGTGTGTCCTCCGCAAACAAAATTCGACAAGAAATCCGATGAGGGAGGATTTTTAAAGATAAAAAAGGGGTTTTTAAAAAGCTTATTTAGTTCATTTTAAACTTCGAACTAGTAACAACAAACAGACGACAGCTTCTTGAAAACGACGATGATTCCTAAGTAACATACGCACGGCGGATGGGAGCCTATTTCCATCCCTCGATGGGATTTAATAACAAGACGATCTCAAGTTACAATAGTGCCTTACCACAGGAGAAATCAATGGACTAACGGTTCCAGGCACTCGTTCCCTCTGAAGAGGTATTTGAGGAAGATGACTTTATGTATGCTATGCAAGTGCCGCTAGCTTCGCGTATTCTGCAATAGAATATGGTCCGTTGGGAATTATTCAACTTCAGCTCAGCTGTCTCCCTAGATATAACAGTGTAAATCAATTGAAATAATAATAGAACCGAAACGGACATTTCTTGGTCGATTACACAAGTATTAATGATGATGCCTAGTAACCGAAATCAAACACTAATATAAAAACCGTAACAAAAGGGAATTTCGAAAAAACCATGATGGCGATAAATGGCATAATATTTAATAAGAAAAAAAATATATATAATGGATTTCAGAGAGAGAGAGAGAGAGAGAGAGAGAGAGAGAGAGAGAGAGAGAGAGAGAGAGATTACTTTGGCCTCACGGGCCGCATCAATATTTGTAAGTGACACTCTCTTGTCAAAAAATAACAGCAACAGAGATAACATAAATAAAAAAAACATTAATTTATTCTTATGGTGATTAAGAAAAACAACCAGGTAACTGGAGAAAACAGATGGTAATAAGGACAAGGAAAAAAATTGTGACGAAGAACTGGAAAAAAAAAACAAACAAACTGGAGAGCAAGAAACAAGGAAACTGAGAGAAAGCAAAGAAATGGTGATTTAAGGAACAATAAGAAAACTTCAGTGATGTCATTAAGGATTCGTCCCCACTTCATCCAACATCTCATTAACACGGGTCGGTAACTTATCGCATGCATGTTGAGAACAAGTCAACGACCGTAAGAGGAGAAAGCAGCTTTGATAGAAGGTGGTTAGGACTACCAGTAATTCGCTGACTTACATTCAACCTGTTAGTGATTTGTGTGCAATAAGTTGTCGGTTTGTGTTTATAAAATGTTTTATTGTGGCTTGGATGTACCTCAAGAATAAAAAACATCAATAGCATTACCCCAATAAACAAATAAGCACGTGTAAACCAAACGAAAAACGGAAAAACATCAACAACAAAATACAAAACATCCCAAACCAAATGAAGCGAAGGAAGCGAGACTGACACCTCGAGCTGACTCATTTCTCGAGGGAACAAAGCAAATGTCAATAATGTGGGAAAAGGATTTTTACTCTACCTCAAAGTATTATTGTTCTGCGAGAGTTGGTTGCGTCGTGAGGCGCCATAACACACATAATTCGGGGAAAGACCTGGAATTCCTATTCCAAAGAACGACGAAGGGGGAGCCAAGAAGGAAGGATTCTGGGAATGACGTCGCCTTGGGAAATAAGCTTCATTCGCTGGGAGAATACGTATTTATTTGCATTTAGAAAACATAAATGTTAAATTACACGTTGCCAATTACCTTTTCAAATAGTAAAAAGGTCTCGGGAATACACACGTCGTATAGATTAAGATTTGGTACCCGTAGAAATGTTAATTTAAATTACAATAAATGTGCTTTATATGAAAACAGATTTGTTTTCCATCTTGTAAAGGGAGTTTCCATTTTTTCATCCTATGACTTTTCTCAATTGGAAAGGTTGCTCCAAAACATGTTACGAGTTTCTTGGTATGAGACTACATCACAACTACATACAACAAAACAAATGGTTATTAGTAAATAGGCTATTTGTTTCTCATGAGATGATAACCTCCACAGATTAGGGAAAAGACCTCAGCACAGTAGTTTTTCATGTTTCCATGATATGTGTACTGTATACTAAGCTGCAAAGAAATTTCTTATATATACGATATATACACCTTACACTATTAAAGGGTCGCCCTTCAAAAGAAAATTTTGTATGCACACCGGCAAAATACAATTTTGAAAATTTGACTTGGCAAGTGAGACTTGCAGTACCTAACTTAAAATGTCAACCTAAGGAAGAAGAAGAAGAAAAGAAGAAGAGGAGGAGGAGGAGGAGGAGGAAGAAGAGGAGGAGGAGGACTTAAAATATGTTAAAAAACAACAAGAACTAGTGCCCAAATTATAACTGTTGAGATCGAATAAACAAGAATTTATAAGTTTTTAAAAGGGAAATACGATTACGATAAAAAATCTTATAAGATCCACTGCCAATCTGGATCCAATCTCTTTTCGCGCTAACAAGCTACGGCATCTCGAGTTCCGTAATGCTAGGTTAAAAAATGAGGATGGCGTAATTTCTGTAAAGTGTCGGGCGTTTAGGACAATACCAGCAGCGGTTTGTTTACCACAGACGCTGTCTGCAAGAGAATCTGAATTTGGAAGTTGAATAAATCAAGTAATCCAACTACTACAGTATAAACGACAAAAAGGAAGAATCCAATTTAAAAGAATAAAAAATACAGCAGCAATGACGGAGATGGAAAAGGAAACAAGAAAACTGACATCACATTAAGGTTCTGGCAGACTTACATATAAGCCTTTCACCCTGATTTCCCGGAAGGCATCAGTGCCTTGGCAGCCAAAACCCTAAATTTGTGACACCTTGAGTCACTGAGGTCATAATCTTAGTGACGAAAGGGTATAGCCCCTGTTGTATTCAAATTTGCTCTCCTTCCAACGCCTGGTCTTGCCGCTTTTGATCCTAAATCTACCCGCAAAGGCACTGGGCACATCAGTCACTTTTAGTCTTGCCCTCCGCTGAAGGACAGAACGTTCCTCTACAGTGCGGAAATCTCATATCCCCATTCCGTTATCTAACGATAAAGATGAATAAAAAGTTGGTTCTTCTGTAGTGTGTACTTAAGAACTTTAGCTAATCCAATACGCCCTCTTCCTTGCCATCCTTATATATCTAGGACAGTCACAAGTTGCGGTATCCCGATCTTTCACTTTGCCCTCTCTCGTCTCTTAAATCGCTGCAGTTCCTCCATTGGACGGGTGGGTACCGTTGTCAGCTAGCACTCTGCTGGCCCCGCGTTCGATTGTCCGACCGGCCAATGAAGAATTAGAGGAATTTATTTCTGGTGACAGAAATTCATTTCTCGTTACAATGTGGTTCGGATTCCACAATAAGCTGTAGGTCCCGGTGCTAAGTAACCAACTGGTTCTTAGCCACGTAAAATAAATCTAATCCTTCGGGCCCGTCCTAGGAGAGCTGTTAATTTATCATAGCATGCTCCTTTCATATCGTTCCTGTAGGGTCTTTTGTCTTTCAAAACGGGAAACACAACTGGCCCAGACTGTGCTTCTGAAATATTCTTAGAGGGATTTGGAGATTTGTATTTCGCCGCCTCATTATCTATTACCACATTACCCCGTCAAAAGCCCAGTTCGCCGATTGTTTTCTCTTCCTCACCTCCCAAGCTTTAGAATTCTATTCCTTTCTCTAGGCTCCGTGGCAATTACATCCCATACCATCCCGATCTACCGTTAACTTTTTTTTTTTTTTTTAACTGGGCATATCTTACATTGCGTTTCAGGTGTCGTCGAACTCTGTATTATAAAAACAACATCGAACAGGAAACAATTACACTACTGGCGTTGGAATAATTAATGCTAAGGGGTAGGACATTAAAAAAGCTCAGATGAAAAGAGTAAAATCCTTTTTGAATATTCGAATTCGATGACATCAGGATTCACCATTTTGGGAGAGTAATTCACAGTAATTTTAATTGTTATTAGTAAAAACTGAAAAGGGTGAAATTGCTCGTATCCTTTTGACCAAAATTATGAATGTAATGACTATGATTGTATATATCAGAATCTGCACATCAAATTATTCAATAATCTACATATCATGAGAAATGCCATTATTGTAAATGTTAATGCATTCTTCATTCCGTCACTCCCCATAAATCATTCTTATTGAGAGAGAGAGAGAGAGAGAGAGAGAGAGAGAGAGAGAGAGAGAGAGAGAGAGAGAGAGAGAAACCTTTAAAACTACTAAGATCTGTTAGAAGTATCCGCTGTAAAGAAGAGTTCTCCCTGTGTCTGAACACCTTGAGAGAGAGAGAGAGAGAGAGAGAGAGAGAGAGAGAGAGAGAGAGAGAGAGAGAGTATCTGTTGTAAAGAAAAGGTTCCTTTGTTTGACGTACCTGAGAACCCTTCTGTTTAACGTGGAACTCTGAACTTCGTCCTAACAATGACGACAAAAGAGAAAATTGTGTAACAACCTCCATGGAAGAAACTACAAACGATTTATTCCTTCATAAATACGCAGCTTTACTTCAGTGTTCAAACGGTCTCCTGAATTAATCTGAAAACTGTGACAGCAAATTGTACCAATTCAACGTACACAAATTACTGTCAGGACAACCATTCCGTTTTCAAAAAGCATTACAAATTCCTTTCACAAGTTACTTCATCAGAATTTACATGACAAAGCCTCAATAAGACCAATAAGACAACCTGATTCAAAGTTCTTTTGAGCTGTGACTAATCGAGTTCTACCGACGAGAGTTCGCTCTTAAAGGATTTTCATCTCGATTTTGCTTTGTATAAAAGTAAAAACTCATTTATTTAGTTAAAGGTGATGTGAACGATAGGTATTCAGGATGATTTCATTTTTATTTACAATACGATGAAAAACACTGGAACCAAGAGTGGAAAGTTTAACGACCATTTTGTGATGAATTAGTTCTGGGTGGGATTTTTTTTTTATAGAACAAACAGTAATTAATCATACGCGATCAAAAATTGATGTTACAGGGGATTTATTGTTGTAGGTTAATCATGCTTTGAAGCGTCTGGTGAAATTGAGAATAAACCCAGAAAACTGAAGGAAAAGCTGACGTAAAAACAAAAATTTCATTTGTTTTCTCTGCGTTTGTAAGTCTGTCACGGGGTAGGGGTTTGATTTTGAGTTATAAACCTTTCTGGGGTGAGACAGAGGCCGTGTGCAAAATTTTGTCTGGGTCTATCATGCAGTTCGGATTTCTATAGTGGACAAACAAATATACAAACATTCACTTTTATATAGAGATAGATACGATGAAAAACACTGGAACCGAGAGTGGAAGGTTTAACGGACATTTGTGATGATTCTGTTTTGGGTGTTTTTTTTTTTTTCTTTTTAGAACAAAAATTAATTAATCACATGCGATCAACATATCAGCAGAACAGAATGGCTTACTTTCACTGGAAAGCATTTCAGAATGATTCTCTTTTGCTTTACGAACATATCCTTTAATTGTTTATTGTTCGATCTTCCGTCAATCACTATATTGGAATTCATGAGACAATGAAAAATAGAAATGAGATTCATCATAAATAAAATATGGAAACGGGAATAAAGTAAAAGACGCAAAAATAAGGGTTCTGATTCCAAACAGAGAGAGAGAGAGAGAGAGAGAGAGAGAGAGAGAGAGAGAGAGAGAGAGAGAGAGAGGAGATTTCCCAAACATCAGAGATGCTTCCCTTGTTCAGCACTGCCTTAAAAAGATCGACCAAGTATATCGGCCTTCAGACAACGTTACATCCACAAACAGAAACTATTGCATTTATAAACGATGTCGGTCGGTAAGAAACAAACACAAGATAACAGCATAACAAACACACGCGTCTGTGAAGGACAGCCTCTTACGAAACGTTCTCAAGGCAGACGGATGTTTTGCCAGAACATAAATCAGGCGAATACGTGCCCTAAAAGGATGTCGAAACAAACAATGCTGTTGAAAACATGTTGGGAAAGATGTCGAAGAGATTATTAGGTAAAATATAAATGGTTAACAATACCAATACAAATGTGTGTGGGGTAGTTCTTCATTGGGAGGGTGGGTAGAGCTCTCCGCTAGCACGCTGTTGGCCCAGCGTTCGACTCTCCGACCGGCCAATGAAGAATTAGAGGAATTTATTTCTGGTGATAGAAATTCATTTCTCGTCATAATGTGGTTCGGATTATACAGTAAGCTGTAGGTCCCGTTGCTAGGTAACCAGTTGGTTCTTAGCCAATGTAAAAATAAATGTAATCCTTCGGGCCAGCCCTAGGAGAGCTGTTAACCAGCTCAGTGGTCTGGTTAAACTAAGATATACTTATGTGTGTGGGGATGTTTATAATGGGACGGAGACTGTTGAATATATTCCCAATACTTATCAACTTTGTTTTCTTGCAGCTTTCAAACAGGTCTTAGCGTCAACAACCTAATCTTCAATTATACTTAAAGAACCGAACAAGTGGATTTTCACAAATCTTTATTTATCACATTCGGAGATCTCAGCTATAAAGGTTTTTATTAACCAAGACTTAACAAAATAATTATATATCAATAGCAGTAACGTTAAAATGTGTAATGTAAAAAAAAGGAAAACAAATAACAAATTCATCTCATTTCTTCAGATATCCTAAGAACCTTTTCGAAAATAATAAACACATATACACAAACACATATACATTACATATATGGAAAGCTGTCAGAAACATCGACCCCACATAGAAGTGGGTAAAGATGCAGAGAAAGAAAATATGTGTGTGTATATATATATATATATATATATATATATATATATATATATATATATATATATATATATATATATATATATATGAGAAAGACAGACAAGTACACAGACAGAATGAAAGAGGCAATGATAGATGAAATGTATAATGGAAAAACTGGGAAAAATAACAAATGGATCTCACGTGTTAAGATACCCCACACACACACATATATACGAGTATATCAGGGACAGACAGAAACACAGAGAAACAGAGGCAGAGATAGAGAGAGAGATAATGTTTACCATCCTTTCCTCCCAAATTCCCCCTACCCATTGTGATTTCCTTGAGATACATTTAAGTTACATCCTTTCCTCCCAAATTGCTATATGATCGACAAAAATACAAACATCCTTTCAGTATGGATTAACAAATAATGTAATTGCAAAAATAACTTCACCTACTTTCCAGTCTTCACTACAACAGCAACAACGGAACTGAACACAATTATGATGACGATGTTGATAAAAATATCAAAACGAAAACAGAAACAATTGTAAAACGATAGTGGAAGTAAACAAAATGGTGATAATTATGAAAAAGACATGAAAATGAGAGGATAATAATGAAGGAGATGATAATATGAACATGAAGATAAACAACAACAACGGAAAGCATAAGAACGACAACCAAACATAAAAAAAAACAAAAGCTCCGACATCAAATGAAGCCGAGAGGGTAAGACTGGCACTTGGCGCTGACTCAATCCCGAAGGAACGGGAAAATGTCAATAAACGGCAAAAGGCTTTTTACCTCAATAGCATTTTTTTTCTTCAAGAGTATGTTTACAGTAAGCCGTCATTACTGAGATGATTCACGGAGAATTAAAATATTCCCCGTTCAGGGAATAATGGAGAGGAAGTGATAAGTAGCGGCTGCGGTTTTTAGTACTTTGAATATAAGATGTAAGCAGCGAAAAAAGTCAACTACCGTCAACTTGAGAGAGAGAGAGAGAGAGAGAGAGAGAGAGAGAGAGAGAGAGAGAGAGAATGAATATTAAAAGGCCTTAACTGATCGTGGAACGTTATTTACCTCATAAGGTAATTTCAAATAAGAAAAGTTAAGTAAAAAAAATAAATGCGATAAAAAAACAGCTGCTTCGGTCTTAATATTTCGCTCTAATTGACAAATGCCTCACGACCTGAGAGTTAATAATTTGAAAAGGAAATTCTGTAAGGAAAGAGAAGCAAAGACGATTTTCTTAGGAGGTCAGCCACTTAAAATGATCTAATCAGCGTGATGGAGTTGCACAACAGATGTCTGCCCTTCAAAAAGAAGAACGAACCGGTTTAAAGGCGAAGGGCTGGAGCAAGTCGTGAGAATGAAAACACACTGAAGCAAACTGACAAGATACGAACGGAAAGTGAAAGAGTAAAAAGAAGATAAATATCTCGTGAACTTCCCAATTTCCAGAGTAGGACCTGTTGCTTTAATGCGCGGTTATAACTAACTCTAGTTCTTCGTTATCCTTTTCCCCTGCTCTTTTTCTCGGCCCTATTTCGGCCACTTACCTGACGTCCAAATACATATAAATAAGAATTACGTCACTGATTGGCTGATTGATTACTTTCCACGGAAATAGATTTCTGACTCACATCGGGACCGAACCCGGTTTTTCAAAAGTGAGTCCAGGAGTTTGCATCACCCACAGTCACAAAGTTGGGACCTAAGCATCATACCTGGTTCCCTGGGTAGGGAAGTTGGGTAAAATTCGCAGGTACGTTAGGCGCTAGGCGCCTGCTCGGGAAAAACCTCGGCTACGGAATGTTAGATTCTAACTTCTTTTATGACTTGGCGGATGAACTGCTAAGGTGCCCTGACTCACTACTCTTGTAATATATATATGTTATATAGAGTATATATATATATATATATATATATATATATACATATATATATATATATATATATATATATATAAATAAAGTAAAAGGACTAGTGTCGAAAGGCCTCAGCACTCCAGTGTTTCCGTTTCTTCGTGGATTTTATCTTATATATTCATCACGTTCCATATTTTGTGATTCAGTTATATATATATATATATATATATATATATATATATATATATATATATATATATATATATATATATATATATATATAGTGTCACAATATAAAACATTTTTAGCAATACTAGTGTACAGATGTAGATGTTTAATCAGATCAACTAACATCTGTGCTAAGCTGGTTTTTCATAGTGGAAATTATATTGAAACCAGGAGGTAAAAATTACTACATCTACCACAAATGATCCGATACTCGAATGGCCGCATTAAATGGGTCGAAAATAACATGGAACGTGTTTAATTAGCCATCAGTTTGCATGTACATGAATGCGTACGCTCATATACTTAAATAAACACATACAAGAGTATATATATATATATCTATATATACATATATATATAGGCCTATATATATACATATATATATAATTTGTTATATTTTCGTTCCTAGACAACTTCAATATATGGAGGAACAGGAGAGTTAATAAACCAAAATGTCATTGCCATACTAGAGCTAAAATTAAAAACACCTAACAAAAAGGCCATAAAATATCTACATTTAATAGCCTATGAGCTTATTGTAGATAACTTCGAGAGGTGTTTTAAATGACTGTCGAATTAGTTTCCCTTCACATTCTCGACTGAAACTCACTGCAATTTTGTTTTCTTTGCCACTGAAGATTTTCGACCCTCGAGTTTTTACCGTCCCTTCTTTAATGAAAAAGAATTATCGCCATAATGAACGCTTCGTCCTTCCTAAGGCTGAAAACAGACTTTAAAAAACCTCGAGCAGAGAACAAACATGAAAAACAAATACGGAAATCGATATGCAAACTAAATAATCGATTAAAGACTACATAAGACTTACGCAATGTAAACTCACTTGGCAGAGAGTCAACAAGTCCTTTAATCGTGGAAAACCAGTTCAACAATGCGGGCACAAAATCAGTCAGAAATTCTTGAACAGTTTTAGAAGGAAGTAACTCGATTTAAAGATTAAGTTCAGGACAGGGAAAGATTGGGAGAATTTGGTTCTGTTTTTCAGGGGAAAGTTGATCCTATCATATTTGTAGTCAAACACTTTCGTGGTGGTGGTCAAAGGAAGTATAGAGCGACTTTGTCAGATCTCTATAGATCCTCTCCCCGTTCAACTAACACTCAAAATCAGGGAATTATATCAACCGCTTTCCAAGACACACACACAAACACACACACATTACTTTCTTTCTTCTTCTTCTTCTTTCTTCTCTCTCTCTCTCTCTCTCTCTCCTTCGAATTATTCTGTAAGAATCTACAGACCCCAGGCCCCAACGATAGTCGCCAAAATCTACAATTCAAGAATTGCTTTTAAGACAAGGGTAAAAATCATGCCAAACGGGAGACGCTGAAACACAATACAATTAAACATCTCATGAAGTCCTCTGTTACTGGATTGGAATCCTCTGAGGCTAAAACAGAAATGCGCAGTATATGCAAAAACGTTTCACATTATCTACTGATATCGTTTTAACGTGTTGTATACAACTGCAGCACGGGTAATACAGAGCTTTTTACTATTATTCAAAATAAAATTCCCACTGAATTTCAAAGATCAGATTGGCACTTGCAATACAAAATCTTGTGGAATGAAGACATTTCTTATGCGGTCGAAAACGGTTCAAATTGAGAGAGAGAGAGAGAGAGAGAGAGAGAGAGAGAGAGAGAGAGAGAGAGAGAGAGAGCACTGACTTAAAATTAAAAAAAAAAGAGTAACATTTGTCTGACGAACCCGAGAACCCTTCTGTTTAATGTGGAGCTCTGAACTTCGTCCTACCAATGACGACAAAAGGAAAATTGTAAAACAACCTCCAGGGAAGACACTGCAAACGATTTATTCCTTCACAAATACGCAGCTTTATTTGTGTTCAAATGCTCTCCTGAATTAATCTGAAAACTGTGACAGTGAATTCTACCAAATCCATGTACACAAATTACTGTAAGAACAAACATTCCATTTACAAAAATAATCCTTTCTCCCGTCACTTCATCAGGATTTACATGACAAAGACTCAATAAGACCAGTAAGACAACCTGATTCAAAGTTCTTTTGTGCTGTGACGAATCGAGTTCTACCGACGAGAGTTAACTCCTAAAGGATTTTCATCTCGATTTTGTTTTGGATAAGGGTAAAAACTAGTTATAAATCAGTTACAAGTGATGTGAATAAGAGGTACTCAGGATAAGTTCATTTTTATTTAGAACACGATGAAAAACGAAAGAGGAGGGCTTGACGGGATTTATGATGATTCCATTTTGGGTGGGTATATTACAGGTGAAAGAAAATAAAAAATAAAAAAATATATAAACATAAATAATCAATATATCAGGCAGAACAGAATGAATTATTTCCACTGAAAGCCATTCCAGAATGATCCTCTTTTGCTTTCCGAACACTTACAATTGTTTATCGTTCACTGCTTATGTCTACTTTTACATAGGAATTCATTAAGGAAAGCGAAAAATAAACTATCGATTCATCACATATGATATTTATCAACGTGTAAGGTAACAAAAAGGCAAATTTTAGGGTTAAATTGAGAGAGAGAGAGAGAGAGAGAGAGAGAGAGAGAGAGAGAGAGAGAGAGAGAGAGAGAGAGAGAGAGAGAGAGATTACCCAAACATCAGAGATGCTTCTTTGTTCAGCACTGCCTTAAAAAGATCGACCAAGTACAGTACATCGGCCTTCAGACAACGTTACATCCACAAACAGAAACTATCGCATTCATAAACGATGTCGGTCGATAAGAAACAAACACACGATGAGAGCATAACAAACACACCCGTCCGTGATGGATAGCCTCTCGCGAAACGTTCTCAAGGCGGACGAAAGTTTTGCCAGAACATAAACCAGGCGAATACTGCCCGCATTCTGGGTCGCCCTGAAAGGTTGTCGAAACAAACAATGCTGCTGAGAACAGCTTGGGAAAGATGTCGATGAGATTATTAGGTAAAATATACATATTTACCAACACCGATGCAGCTATGTGTTTGGTGTATTATATTTCCTATCCTTACCAACTTTGTTTCTCACGGCTCTGAAACAGATCTTAACGTTAATAACGTGATCCTCCATTATACTTGAAAAAATGAGCGAAAACAAAGGGAATCTTGTGAATCTTTTTTTACCATATTCGGAACTCCAGTTACAAAGGCCTGCATTAACCAAGACTTAACCATATATAACCATACCAAGTGTAAATGGTACTAACGTTAAAATGTGTAACGTAAAAAAATAAGGAAAACAAATAATAAATGGATCTCATTTCTTCAGATACCCAAAGAACCTTTTGGAAAATAACACATACAAACATACATGCACACACACGCACACATATACACACACTGAACGTTGTAAGAAAAGTCGTTTGTGTTATTACATTATTTATCATACTTATTAAAAGGACGTTTGTATTTGCATGGTGTATTACAGCACATGTGTGGCGGACGTAGTGACTCTCGAGGAAGTTACTGAGGATACGGGAAGTTCGGGAGGAAAGGATGGTAAACATAGAGAGGGAGAATGTTTACCATCCTTTCCACCCAAACTTCACAGAACCATATTAATTTCTTTGTGAGCCATGAAGGTTACATGCACAATAGATGTGCTGTGATGCATCATACAAGTGCAAACGTTCTTTCAATATGGAAAACAAATAACGCAATTGCATAAACGACTTTGCATTAAATATTTCAGGCATCAACATAACAGCAACAATGGAACTGAACACACGATGTTGATAAAAATATCAAAACGAAAACAGAAACAATTGTAAAAGTGATAATGGAAGTAGGCAAAATGATGATAATTATGAAAAAGACATGACCATGAGAGGATAATAATTAAGGAGATGATAATATGAATGTGAAGATAAACAACAGCAATGGAAAGCATAAGAACAATAACTAAAGATAAAAAAAAAAAAATAAGCAAACGCTCCGACATCAAATGAAGCCGAGAGAGTAAGACTGGCACTTAGCGCTGACTCCATCCCGAAGG
>NC_089795.1:78492662-78510162 GCF_040412425.1 Macrobrachium rosenbergii
CATACACATGGCCGATAAAAAAATACTCTATGGATGAAACAATATTTACCCTGCACCACTTTTAATATCCTGTGTGGACCTGGGATGTATTCACAGCTGGGTGAAGTGAGAGAGAGAGAGAGAGAGAGAGAGAGAGAGAGAGAGAGAGAGAGAGAGAGAGAGAGAGAGAATGAATCCTAAAAAAGCAGCCCCCTCCCCTTAAATAAACAACATTCATTTCGATTTGTGGGTGCGTTCATGAGTGTACATTATTTAGTTGCCAGTTACCTTTGCAAAAGATTTGAGGCAACGATCCTAAACAGAGACGCACAGCTGATTGTCTGTGCAATTATAATGCTTAGTTATAGTATAAGGCTTGTGATTTGCCTGCCTTGTACAAACAGTAAAATATTAAAATATCAAGTCTAGCTAAACCCAACTTTCAATGATAGGGATTATTATTCAATATACGATAATAAAAAATATTATAGAATACAAAAATACTAATGAAAATAGTCCACTTCATAAAGGATTGAATGAATTCGTATGGTAACCAAAAGTAAAATCTTACACATTATAACAGAATGACATAAATAAATTTTGCCTTTTTTCCGACACATCAGATGAACCCAAGACTTGTAATAAGCCATGGCACTTGCTAGTTACAATGTAAGCTTTACTTGAGATAGAACTACAGTAGCACGTGTCCTTTTAGCAGATGGCTGATAACAGAACACAGAAGTACACAGAAGAAAAACCAAGACCAGAAATATGTGTTTGAAGGATGTATATACATCTTACGGTAGAGCAATCTTAAATGTGTAAAATACCCAAAGTACATTATGCTGAACCTTTCAATGTATGTACATTGGTCTATATCTTTTATTATTAGACCCATTAAATCATAATTCTCTATCAGCTGACATTTTGTCAATACATGCCATTATAAAAAGCAAAACTTATTCTATAATTGTTTTTACTCTTACCTGGCACAGAAATGGCCACATGCAAGTCCCTTGGGGTCGCACAAGAAACTATAAACGGTTTTATATGGAGAATAAGAATATAATTATAATGTATCTTTTGAATTCCATGAATCATAGCAACCGACTGTTTATGGAACGTCTGGCCTCATCGAAGAAACCCCCCGCCCCCACCTCGCAACTTCTTCTTCGTCTCTAACATTGGCCGACCAGGCCACGAGCTAAATTTCAAAAGGAGCGGAGTTCGAAAACTCTTCATAACGTACGTTATGAATTTTTATATTTAACGTAAGTACAATATAAAAAATATAGTAGACTAAAGATAACAAAGCAGCCAGCATACCGATTTATTAAAAAGGTCATATCTTTTCTGTTTGAGATGCCACTTTCATCTAAATTTGCCACTTAATACTTTACTTTTTACGAGACAGGAGGAAGGATGGTAAACCAACCTTTTACTGAGTACGGTTCTGGTGAAAGGATTACTGACGAACAGAGAAGCTAAAGAATATCTCCCTGAAGCAGTCTTCGCTAAAAAAATTGAAAAAAATCATAAAAACGGCCAAAACTCTTATAGTTAATCGAAACGACCAACCTACGCAAAAATGGAGATGACAGCATAAGCAGACAGAATAACTGGAGAAGGATCTTTGAAAAATACGAGTAAAGTACAACGAGTTCTCGATAGATGAAGAGAAACTTAATCTCCATTTTACACTGAAACACATCATCAAACATGACACCCTAAGGCCTCAATCAACTAGCGCTTAATATCTCCTGCTTGTGTTAATGATCATCTTCAACCTCTTTGCATAGTTTTCTTGACCATACCACATTTAGTTAGAAAGGAAGTGTTTTCTCATATATCTCAATAAGATGCGAATATGCTTGTGCTCCAGAGTGTGAGGGTCGATTCGACGGTAATCAAATTTATCTGCAAAAATTCCTCATTATCAGAAAACTTAAACTAAGAAGCAAGGAACCCAAGGTATGTCGAGACTCTCTGAGAAGGCAAGCCACCAGAAAAAGAGGAAGAAAGACAAACAAACAAACATGTAATAAATGCAAGGAACTTTCTTCGCCGGAATCGAGTTTTCTGTACAGCCGCTACAAAATATAATCAAGGCCACCGAAAATAAATCTATCTTTCGGTGGTCTCGGAATAGTGCTGTATGAGCCGCGGCCCATGAAACTTTAACCACGGCCCGGTGGTGGCCTATCCTATATTGTTGCCAGAAGCACGATTATGGCTTACTTTAACCTTAAAATAAAAAAAACTACTGAGGCTAGAGGGCTGCGATTTGGTATGTTTGATAATTGGGGGTGGACAATCAACATACCAATTTGCAGCCCTCTAGTCTCAGTAGTTAAGATCTGAGGGCGGACAGAAAAAAGTGCGGACGGACAGACAAAGCCGGCACAATAGCTTTTTTTTACAGAAAGCTAAAAACCCAAAGAGTCAAGCCTGAATATTCACCTGTGAAAAAATAACACTTAAAGGCAAAAAAATTTATTTTTTATTCCCCACTAATGGGAAGATGCGTCATTCTTCTGTCATCCTGCCTCTCGCCTCTCTTCCTTATTGTCCTCTTGGAACACAATGGGAGGAGAAGCAGCGGACACTTCTAAAGATTAAGGCCTCGTCTCGTATAAACGCTTTCTCAAAATTCTTCTAAATTCATTTTTCATCTGATGTTTCTATAATTAAACAAATTGCAATTATACATATGGAACAGGCCTAGATAACAGAAAATAGAGGGGAAACAGAGAAAACCCTATGATGTACACACATATTACACACAAATCTATATATATAAATATATTATATATATATACATACGTATGTATAGTATGTCTGTATACACGCGCATAATATATACAGTATATATATATATATATATATTACACATATATATACATATACATATATACACACACATACTTACATACATATAAGCGTTAATTATTTTCCCAGAATCATTAGCAGTCAAAGAACACACTGAAAATAAAAGAGAAAAAACTTTCATTTGGAATTTTACTTGGCGGCGACTCGCATAGTAACAGACGGGTTGTGAAACTATACTAGAATTCTTCCAAAACGTGGGAAGACTTACAATTCAATTATCTCAGATCTTCAATTATTATTTGTTTCCAGAAATTCTGTTCCCAATTACGCAGGTGCTCGAAAGAATCTCAGTCGTTAAATCTGCAGAAAATATTATATTTCATCTCAGGCAAGGAAGCTCAAACCTTTACATAACTATACAGCACAAGCTCACTTTAAAAGAAATAAAATATAATAAGAATTTACGTTAACTGCAATATATTATTGATGAAATACCAGAGCAAGTCTGAACATTTTTTCACGGTGATAAGAATGCAAAAACTGGTAGATACACCGAAGGTTTGACGAATGTATTGGTCGAGGAAGGTGTGGGAGCGAGGGAAAAAAGGGGGCGGAGTGCATTTTATCACTTTTTGTGCTAGCAAATGATCTTGTAACGGGAGGTACTCTCTTCCAACAATAGGACATCTAAAAGTACGCCTGGTGGAGGTCAAAGAAACCAAATACATCAAATTGCCACTAGTCTAGAGAGAAAAAGAACGCTAAGGGACGTATGGGGCTATGGATGGGCAGATGTCTGCAGTGATCACCAACTTGTCATGCCACACTACAGCTCAAATAGAAAGCACCGAATAAAAAAGATGACTGACATAAGTTCTAGGTTTAATACAATTAATATAAATAAAGCTGCTTGAAGATGAACACTTACAACCTTTGCAAATGAATATCGAAACATTTAAAGATCTCGAAACTTTTTTGTGGAGGTCCAGAGAATCAATAATGACTAGTTTAACTTCAAGAATGTATAACAGTCTTCTGGAAAATGAATATTGAAATATGAGGTAAGTAGCTGTAAACCTTAGATGAGGCATGGACTACAGTGAAGGATAGACCAAACCAAAATGTACTTGTAGAAAAATGATTTCCTTCACGTTGTATTTACACAATCAGTGGACATTTTTCCCCGTCTCCGTTTTCCTCACTGTTCTTACTTCTCAAATCTTTCAGTCTTAAAAAGACAAGAACCGGAAGTGTGTCTGTGCAACAGTTCAAAACTGGAAAGTGGAAAATGTCCTCAAGACTGCTGCCAAAATTTCAGTTTTGTAAAGGTATTTTATCTACAAAAGGCAACACCTGTTGTGGAGCTGTCCGCATAACTCATGAAGAGGAGACACGTGGCCATAGTGCAAACGTCAATGTAAATCAACACCTTGGAAGATAGTTAACACGACACTTATGAAGCGAATAAGGGGGGAAATGCCGTAAGATTCAAACGAATATTCCTAAAGCCCCTTATGTTGATTCGCGCTTCAGAATATGATATGAAACATATATGCAAGACAATATTGAATTTCTTGTAAGTAAAGTGACGAAATTAATCCAAGCCAATTGGGCTTGTCAGAAATTCTCTATTGCTTTCACATGTTCAGATGGAACTTATGTTATGTATATATTAATTTCCATTTTATTAAACTTCACGGTATTCAGTCCGTATACATACGACTGAACGTCGAAAAATAATATTAAAACACCTGCAGATAAATTCAAAGATGAAATTACATTAGAATTACTTTTATATATTAAATTTAGGGATCAAACGCGAATAAAATCTGAGCTATCCGATTTAATCTTATAATTTTTTTGCACTTGCAGTACAAAAGACTTTTGATATCCTTCGTTCAGTCCTGCCTTCTTTAAAAAAAGAAAGGGCTTCAAAGAGGATAAGAAATCTCTATTCATACGTTTTATTCCAAGCGCTTTCTCGTTTCCCCCACAGCAATATGAATGCCAGTAACGCTCCATGAAGACCAAGTCAGGAATTCAGGATATATGCCTGAGTCACAGTCCGTATAATAAACATAAAATTCATATGAACCTCGTTAATGACAACAAAGCCACCTTTTAACCCCAGGACGCATAAAATTCATAAGGTCGCGTAGCGTAAATGGAGGAAGACAGAATGCCAAGGCAGATAATGGAAGGTGAAGTGGAGGGAGGAAGAAAGTTGATCAGTTGAGTTAATCGACAGAAAACCTCTTGGAGACTTCATAATAACTAGGTTGAAACAGCACAGGCTGCAAATGGGTCAAAGCGAGGCAAAAAAGGGAACAGAAAGGAATTTGGGTCACAGTGAGGCAAAAAAGGGAACAGAAAGTAATTAGAGGTAAAGGTATAACGAACGGAAATAAAGGTATTTTGGCGTCCTTATTCACCTTATCTTTGATTACTGTCAGAAAAATTGAGGCTATACTACCCTATTTTATGATTATAAAATATTTTTACTTCATGGAAAGGCTAGTTGCTTAAAAAGTTACGTATTATATCAAACGATTGTATCAAGCAGTAGTATTATGTCATAAGCTGAAAACAAATATAATTTAGTTTTCATTATTTTTAGAATGATAACTTTCTAGAATAAGAACTGGAAAAACAGAAGAATGAAATGAGTTACCCAGATGCTATAGATGGCAAATGAGGAATGTGATGGAATAATCATTGTTAAATAAACAGTTTATTATTATTATTATTATAGTGTACTACAAATACGAAGGTTCAGGGAAGGAGATACTGAGAAACAATTTTCCTAATCACTCTTTCATTTTTGAAGAGAAATCAGTTACGAATTACAAAACGACTAAAAGTGGAAAGAAGTCAGACTTTGAACAAGAAACAAATTCATGCTTAAAAAAAAAAAGACAGGCATGATAGTCGGAATGATGCAAGAAAGAACGAACTAAAACCATCAAAGTCAGACTAACAATAATTATCATGGTTAGACTGATCCTGGTTACCTTGATTTTACGGAAGGAAGTGAGACACGAAAAACGCTGCGTCAGACTGGCTGTGGGCTTCTAAGGGAGTTCAAAGTAAAGGTTATGGAAGGAAATGGTACAGGGGGCATGACACTGCCAAAGATTTCAGAGCATTGGTTACAAGGCATATAGTGCAGGTCAACTGAAAATGGCACTTAAGATTTCGTCTCGATTGGTTGACAGTATGTAGAGGACAACATCAGAAATCATAATTCCTTTCAGTGCCATATCACACTTACAGGCCACAACATTTGGACAAGGTCCGTGCTGGTTGACAAAAGACTGATTCAGCCTAAAACCAACCATCATCTAACACGAGGATTCCTGGCCTGTCACCTAATATATATATATATATATATATATATATATATATATATATATATATATATATATATATATATATATATATATATATATATTCACTGACACGTGATCTATATACGCAACTTTACTGAAGGGGAAATGAAACAGTGAATATATGACCGGTTTCTGTCTTAATATCTAAAGCATTTTCTATTATATATATATATATATATATATATATATATATATATATATATATATATATATATATATATATATATATATATGACAACACACTGGTAGTTAGGACTACAAAACTGTACTGGCCAGATTAACATAAAGCGGGTTCGCCACAACATGAATCAGACAGCGCCGCCAAAGAGCACTGGGGAAAGAGGATCATCCTCTCGATGATCAAAAGGATTCGGTCGTATTGTGTTAAGCCACAAAACCTGTAATCAGCTTGAAACCAACTGATGGGCTTCATGAGCCCTTGCAGTCACTACGGATATAGTTCTTCAATCCTTCAGTGATGCTTCAAACGAACAGAATCACTGCTCTTTTCAAAGAAGGATTAGAGCATGAGAGCCGAGCCAATCTTGGAAGGTAAGGCCAAACACTGCAAGTCGCTTGCTGCAGAGACACTCTTTGTATATATATATAAATATGTACACACTGACACACACACACACACACACACACACACACACACACACACATACATATATATATATATATATATATATATATATATATATATATATATATATATATGTATATTGTATATATACAGTATATATATATATATATATATATGTATATGGAATGTATATATACATATATAAATATGTGTATGTGTTTATATAGACAGTATGTATGTATGTATGTATATACATATATATATAATATATATATATATATATTATATATATATATATATATATATATATATATATATATATATATATATATATATATATATATGCAGTATCATGAGGACTTGGATGGGCTGAAAAAATACAAATGGATTAGTAGAACTGCATGGTTACGAATGAATATGGCATGAGAATAAATTCCTAACAGTGAGCGTATAAGGTCAAAATGGTGAAAGTGCAATGGTACTTAAATGCAAAGGATGGGAAAAAGAGAAAGAAAGAACACAGGCAAGTAAGGAGTTACTGAATTAAATGACAATGGATCTTCCAAAATAAAGAATATTCTTATGTATACTTGGGATAGAGAAAAAGACGAGTGAAAAAATGGACGGGTAAGGCAAGTTCAAGGATGTCATATGCAAAGAAGGGTGGGTGAAGGTATATCTTATAATAATCCAGTTAAAACAAAAGTTAAAATGCATGGAAGGTAAGGCCACAGAAGATGGGATGAAAATGTGGCCGTAAATATGATTAAATCGAGTTAGATAAAATGGAAGTGATAATATACTTTATATGAAGAAAATAGCTGAAAAATGTGCTAGGGTTAAAGAGACAGATGTTAAAGTACATAATTATGTAGGAAAAATTCCAGGCCATAATTATAATCAGCAGGAAGTGTTTGTGGTTAAGAAGGGTAGGAAGAGGGAATTTAAACGAGAAGTGTTAGGATGAGGATACATAAATGGCTTTAAACATTTAAGGTCAATTTACTTAATTTTTCCGTGTGTGTAAAAGGAAGATGAGAAAAAGGAAGCATTTATATTAACAACTATACTATGACATGATGCATGAGGTGAAAATCACACAAAAGGGGGATCTAACTAAAATGCATCAGAGACACAAGACTGAAAAAGGAAAAAAGATGCAAATTCCTTCCTGAAAGCTCAGGTAATATGTCAACTTCAGCAAAATTGTTTTACAGCAATCAATAACAAATTCCTTCAAAACAAGATTTATTCTAAGACAAACCATAAAACAAGAACCCTACCGACTTTTCAGAAAGCTGTTCTAAAGCCTTCCAGGGACGTAATTTAAAAGTCTACCTCTCCTTAAAATCTTTTTCGGAAATACATTTATTAAATTAGATACCACTGTTTAATTAAAACTCCGTCCATATGAAGATGGGGAACCATGCTTAAAATTCTTTGTATTTTTCGTAATTAAGAGAGTACATACTAACCAAGCAATTAATAGTGTTCCTTCGCAATGTAAAACTGAAAGCCTGAAAACATGCGTAAAACTATAGTGGCTTAACGTTTTGTGGAAGACACCAATTCAAATACAATCGACAAGAGGTAAGCAAAGAAAACGGGCTGCACTGTTCCTCAACACACATTATGTGTCATTACTGTAGATTGTATCACTGCCCAATTTTTATTCCATCTATATAGATATAATAATTACGAACATTTCTTCTTCGAAATTAAAATATAAAAATTAAGCATCTCAAAAATGTATTCACAAGAAAGCCTAAAGCTCTAGCATAAGACTATATACCCGTTGCTTTAGTGATCATAATAGAAACACTATCACATGTAATTAAGTAAACTTCAAGGGCAGAACTCCACCTCAATAACTATTAAATGGCACCTTAATCAATGGATCAAATAGAAAGGACGAAGATATCAAATTTCCTGTCACGTAACTAATTTCCTTTGTCTTTTCATCATGCGACGCACTTCGTAATTGATTGGCTTTATCTTAATGGGTCTTCTCTGTAATCTATTTTCTTTTTTTCTGCGTTATTTCACCCTCGAAGAGTAATAGTAGGAATTCTTTCAATGCTGGGACCCTTGAGCTTGTAGAATTCTGTTTTTCCAACTCGGGTTCCAGCTTACCTAATAATAACAATAATAATGGAAATTATGTATAATCATAAAACTATAACCCGGCTTAGAAAAGATTTAACTACGTTAAAAACTAAGCAACTTACGTAAGGATTAAGTAATACATTAAATTATTCAAGGGTAAAGAGTAATAGAAAAGATATACACATAAAAATTACAACAATTAAAAAGATTTTCATTGAGGTAATGATGAGTAAAATGTGATTCAAAGTAATTTACAATAAAAAAGATAAAACAAAAACCATTCTTGTTTTGGTTCATATTCTACATCCTACGGGTTTACAGAAAATCCTTTTGATGTACATCAAAAAAAAAAAAATTAAAATGAACCATACACAAACGTAGTGCAGTGATCTGAACTAGTTCACAGACTAGGAAAATTACAAATGGAACCTTGGTCACCCATAACAAAACGCTCCCCCAACCCATATACACAATATATATATATATATATATATATATATATATATATATATATATATATATATATATATATATATATATATATATCTGCAACAACAGTTGAAATACTAGATAAGACTGTGGCCATTGTCCTGTTTCCCCACTGAAGCAAACCTCTTGTTAGATTAAAATATTTCATGTGATATTATATATATAAATAAATAAATAAATAAATAAATAAATAAATATATATATATATATATATATATATATATATATATATATATATATATATATATATATATATATATATATGTCCCAATTTTCGGCTCTGGAAAGAAACTGAAGTTGAGATACAAACTGAGACAGTCCTTCAAACTTACACAAACCTTCTACGTTATGCAACGCAAAATACTCCATAAAACTTAATTACAAGACTTATTGCTCAAACCATAGTAATATTTGGATTCTGCCATTCGAGGAAACTCGTTAAAAGGAAGCATTCCCAGTCTAACATCCAGGAATTTCATTACTGCGTGGAACGCCACATCAAGCATAATGATTCGTTCAAATTAGTTTTCTGGGCGCATTTACTAAGGGATAGTACATCATATCATCTCATTAAACAAATTGAGTTTACTGCGTCGAATAATTAGTGACATTCTAAGATTATCGAAATTTATTTTGCACATTTTTCCTCTCTCTCTGCTATTTACTTTCAAGTTTTCCTCTTTCTGCTATTTATTTTCACGTTTTTCCTTTCTGAAATTTATTTTCACGTTTTTCCTTTGTTGTATTTATTATCACTTTTTCCTCTTTCTGCTATACATTTTCATGTTTTTCCTCTCTGTGCTATTTACTATCAAGATTTCCTCCTTCTGCTATATATTTTTAAGTTTGTCCTCTTTCTGCTATTTACTTTAAAGTTTTCCTCTTTCTACTATTTATTTTCACGTTTTCCTCTTTTTGCTATTGATTTTCACGTTTTTCCTCTTCTGCTATTCATTTTAACGTTTTCATCTTTCTGCTATTTGTTTTCACGTCTTTCCTCCTTTGTGCTATTTATTTTACGTTTTTCCTCTTTCTGATATTTATTTTCAAATTTTTCTCTTTTTGCTAAGACGCAAATTATGATTCGAAAGCATTTTTTTTCGTATCAGGTACATAATTCTCCATATAAAAAAAAAGCTTGAAGGAAAGGGACTGTTTAAAAACATGATATGAGGAACCCTTCAGATTAAAAAAAAAAAAAAAAATGCAAACCTTGAGGGAAAACGCCCTCTCCAAGTTGGGGTTATGGATATAAAGACGATATATGAGACCATTCAGTATCAAATATGA
Source organism: Macrobrachium rosenbergii (assembly GCF_040412425.1). NCBI lineage: Eukaryota > Metazoa > Arthropoda > Malacostraca > Decapoda > Palaemonidae > Macrobrachium > Macrobrachium rosenbergii. The sequence continues at coordinate 78,503,331 of NC_089795.1, forward strand.
GACCATTCAGAATCAAATATGACACAAGCCAACTCTTCATGGAAGGGTCTGCTCGCTAAAAATGATATTGGGGACCTTTACGAAGTCTTTAAAATCAGCGCTGTCTGTATTTATGGCGTACAATTACAAGTAATGTACCGTAATAATTTTGCACATTAAATCTTTAACTGAAGTTATTTTCTTATTTTCTTTATTCTGCATAATGACTTTTCGCTTAACATAAATCTAGCTAATTTGAAACAAAAAATGTCTGGAATAGCTGCTTGCTATTTCCTCTGGGAAAAAGTCAGAGATGCATACAATTAAATGTAAATGGAGTATTACCCTATCGTCACAAGGGCACTATGAATACGACCTAGTAATGCATTAACGAAATTCCTGACACACTTTTGGACCGCAAACATTGTTCTCTTTTGATATTGGCCGTTGCGTTGCATATTTAAAAGAACCAATCTTTTTACTTCCCCTCTGTTTCATTTCAAGGCATATGATTTCCAACTTTATTTTACAAACTGTTTCAGTCACCTGTCTTTCTATTCGCATGTCTCGTCCGCGTGTAAATATTTCATTTATGAGAAAAATAAAATAAAACTGCTGACTACAGCAACCTTCCATGATTAGGAAGTTCTTCAAATGTAAATGTCACTCAACACATTGAGGGACTATAAAAATGTGCGCAACATGTACTCAATGAAAAACTCTTTCTTATAAGAAGATGGTTTCAAGGAAAAACAATACAGACATAGATGCAAAATTCAGTCTTTAACTGATGAGTCAGGGCTCAACACTGGAAGACTTTAGATAACTTCATAAAAATACAATCAGCTCATACTTCTAGTATTCTGAAGCTTAAGGGAAATTATGTCTCGGTATTTCTCAGACTCTGCCGATTCAACAGTCCAACTCTTTCTAATTTTAATTCTCTCCTTACTAAACCCTGAGACTGACTTCCAAGCTATACACAGTTCCATTCTCTAAACAAGACAGAACCGCATAAAAATTGTCCTAAGCTATCCTTTCACCTGACATCTGTACCGCACATTTCTTTATGCATACTTTCAGAACCATCGACCGTTCTTGCTCACCTTGATAGCTTCTACCTTGTTTATCGTTTTCCATGATCCCACTCTTCACTTCCATTAAGAGCTGGCTCGATAGTGCCTTCAGCCATCTAACAACTCGTATCTCCAGATGTTCTTTTCATAAAATATTCCCCTGCCATAGCCATTGAACATCAGTGATTTAAAACTTTTTCCTTCTTGCTACACAAAAATACTCATATCATTATTTCTCCACCTACTTCGATTATTTTTCCTTCAAATGTTTCTGAACGACAAAATTCTCACCTACTTTAAGGATTCTATTTCACTCACTGCAATCACTACAAAACTACCAACCATGCTATTACTCGATGTCACCGAATGCTATATTTATATTTTTAAGCATAGGATACTTTGTCATCCCATTTTCAAAACAAGTTAGATAAAGGTTCACACACTTTCATGAAGGGTCTCATTCATTCTTATCCCTAAACAAATTATCGCCATTTTCACTGGAACCCCAATATACCTTTTCTTGTTCACACTTTCCAGTGGTCTTATTAACACCACAAAATCCAAAAGCATTCTTTGTTCCTACCAGTTTGCCCCAGAGTTTCAGAAATTGCTGTCAAGGGAAAACTTAGAGTTTAATTTAAGTAGAGCCATCACATCCTGAAAATTATCAAGAATTTTGAGTTATGAAGTCTATATTATGATCTGTTTTTTCCAGAAAATATCATGAAAACCTATGTCCCGTTCCGAATACAGAACAGAGAATTAAGAGTAACTATAAACAATAGGGCCATGGTTCATGAGAGGCCAGGACAATCAAGCTCAGAATCAGGATCTATAACAAATAAACATAAAAACTTCCTGCGATCCTTAATAACGGCCGCAAACATAGAAGCAAGAGAAAGACATATTTGGTAAAAACTGTTCTTTATTATTCTCTATCCAATTTATACCAACGTTTATATTCCCAATAAATACTTTCTATATCGTCCATGTAAGAAAACCAACCGCTATTCCAGAAATATGTTAATATTAGCCCGATATTTGATAAACGTTGCTCTCCTCCCAGCGTTTAATGCCAACCTTTTCAAAATCAACCAAACTCACCAATACTGAGAACCCATGTTACAAGACGAAGTTTGAGGTATCAATAAGTCTGTATGATTAATGAGAACCAGACGAGAGCGTAAAGGATGACTTTCACAAATTACCCCTGATGAGGAATATTGCTCATAAACTGAAACATCGTAGGGCAGGAAAAGTTAGAGGCATCCAATTCCTCTTCGATGAATACAAGAAGTTGCAATTGCTGTCTTGATGATAAAAGTTTTCGAGCAGCTTTCTAAGGCGCTGCTGCGTCAGCAAACGTTCCGTCTAGACTCTAGAGCATATTAACTGTGTAGAAAAAGTTGACTCTCGTAAGTGCCATTGCAAAAGCGCAAAAAAATCAATCAATAAAAAAAAGGATATTAACTTTTCTTTCGAACAGGTTTTGTGAACTGCAACAGCTTACATTTATTTACTCGTCTGAAGACAAGAATGTATAAGATGGTGATGCCGTGTGTGTGTGCGTGTGTGTGTGTGTGTGTGAGAGAGAGAGAGAGAGAGAGAGAGAGAGAGAGAGAGAGAGAGAGAGAGAGAGGTTTCATTCCATTAAAATTCATGTACTCCTTCTGAACATATATGGATATATCAATGAATCATTTATCTTGTAATTAGCCAACTCTGGTAGCCTGCAGCTAAGATGGAAAAAGAATGGACTAAACATCCTCCTGCAAAAATACTTGAAACTTATATGACTAGTACCCTCCGGAGCTCTTCCCTCAACATGAAAAAGCCTTATGGGTTAAAAAAAAAGCATATGCCTTAGGGAGACGGATGCAGAAGACGTTACCTCTAACGTTACAAAACAGCAGCTCATGTGCTGACACTATCTGGTATATGGTGTTCCTTCTTGCTAACCCATCCAAGTACTAAACGGATTCAATCTTGAGTTGCTTCCAAGGTATCAAATTCCCATAAAGACTGGTTGAGAGAGGGAAATAGGGACTTTACTATGTTCGCCTTTTTTCTCAAAACTAGTCAAGGTGCTGTATCTATCAGAGTGAGGATTTCATTACGCCCCCCCCCAAAAAAAAATAAATAAATAAAAATAAATAAATAAATAAACAAACGGAAAACAGATTCTTATTTTTACCTCACACTTTTATCTATAATTTATTGTTGATTCTGGAAGACTGGAGCAAAATACCTTATGTTTCTTCTACGATTAAAGAGGTTATCTTCGACCAAACAACACGGATAAGTTAGATTTAGCTTTAGCCAAGTAACAGGAAATTCACTGTAATTGCCATGAGGGTAAGACGGACAAGTTTTCTTAAGGGATACTTTTCATTTATACAGGTGCAAGTGGCTTCTGGTATCAGAGTTGAGATTTACGATATTCTACCTTCAAAAGAATTTGTCAGTGGAATGACAGGTGCGGCGATTACAGGTGCTTTTGTTCACAATGATGTTTTAGCTCTGCAAGGGCCATTAAGAAATCCATCAATGGCTTAAACAAACTGTACTTGGTCCTTCACAAATCCACGTCATTAGAGAGACGAGATCCCTGGACAGACTTGAGTTAAGCCTAGTCTGGGCAGTATCACGTTCCCAACTTAGAATGTGAGCGGTAAATTTTCATAGTTTCCCTTACACAGCTCGCCCCTGCATTGTTTCCACAGCTGTTGGATATATCATGAGAGGTGACGGCTCCTATCAACAACGAATAAGGCCTAAATACTTCCGACACCTCCACAATGAATCAAGTCACTTGTAGATCCAGCAAGAGAAGAGATTAAGGATTAAGGACGCGAATGCACTGTCGAATTAGTGAAAGGAGTTCGGGGAATTGGCATCACCGTGAATGTAAGGTGTCTTGTAGACACGTGCATGTCAAAATCAATCGCAAGGCAAATCAACAGGAGCTATAATAGGAATACTGAAATTAGAGAATAAGAATAGTATGGAAAAAAGGGGAAATACAAATGTTTTGAATGACAAAACAAAAAACGGTAAAGACATGGGTGTTCTGCCTCAGCTTCTTTGTGCTTCTGTCAATGGATGATAAATGTAAGCAAAAAAAGAGTCCCACACTCGAAAGGCATGTGATCTTTAAAACCTTGCAAAAGACAATTCTGAGGATAAGAAATGGTCCTTCAGATATATTATTTGCTAAGAAATATTCGGAGAGTTTAATGAATATGAGAACTGTCAATAAATCAGAACAGCCCCTTGGTAAACAACAGCAAATTGAGAAAGATATTAAAATATTCTTTGAACATATATTTAAAAAATTGTGAAACGGTTCATCACAAACATGGAAAAACATGCAATAAACAGCAATGGTTCTTAATGCTGCTGAAAAATGTGCTGATATAATTTTAAATAAATTGAGGGAAAGACGAAGACTCTCATGCTACACTAACCAAAGGGGTAAAGCGAGTCCAAAATTTCTGAAACCACCTCCTCCATGTTTCTGATTCATAGACATCAAGTTAGCGTCGGTACTGTCAGTTCAATCATCACGAAACGTGGCGACCGAGTCAATAATAAGTTCCTCAGAACTCATGTTCCATATTTCAGTAATATCCTTTATTATCAGGGTAGCTGTCGCTGGTTGTATTTGTAATAACCATGTTACTGTTGGAAGTTATCATTTTCCAGTTCTGCCACTACTACTACTACTACTTCTAATTCTAGTGGCAGTAACAATATATGGCTGTAGCAAAAGACAAAAGGAGCATTCTCGTCTACCTTTTCGAATTATATTCATATAACAATAAAAACTTGTTTGGTTTTCAAACATTCTTGCCCTCTTCGTGAGAAAAAGAGCACGCGAAAATACTCCAAAGACTGACTATATTTATATATACCCTGTCCTTAAACATCTCACCAGTCATTCATTTTCGTTTACATTTAAGAAAATGCCGTAAAGGATTTCTCCCGGGTCGATATCTGAATAACAAGGTCATGATACTGGTCAATCACAGAGGCAATAAACTTATCAGTCTCTCTAAGAGCTCCTCGAGGATCGGTTATCCAATATGTGTCGGTGCTGTCCATTACTAAGAGATCTGTTCCCAGAAACCGAAGGTAGAGTTATTTAATGCCTCTTCCAAGCACTATTTTTATGTTGTTGCTTTTCGCATTACATTTATTATGATTTCCGCCGTTACGATTGGTCACTAAAAGTGTTATTCCGGTCACGTACTCTTATAGCAGCTTCTTCATGTTCCGACAGACTGTTATCCAATTCCTGCCAGTGCTTTTAAAACATGGAAGATTGTAGTTCTCACATTTTACAACCCACAACCCATTCTCACATTTAACAGCCCACAACCCTGGTGTTTGTTATTCTTACATTCGCTACTGGTGATGATGTTGTTAAAGTGGAAAATGAATGCATTAGTTTTTTATGTTGTTGTTTTCACAACTATATAATGGAACGGTAATTTATTATGTTTTTTTTTCTGCTGTGTTCCAGTTTTTCTTTGTGTACTAAATGTTGTTTGGTCTCTTTAATGCACTAAATATAAACAAAGCGGATAAGCTAATTTGGTAAATCAACTTCTTACATAACTATATCGTAAAAGCCTGAAAAATAAACACACTATTATTCCATTTTTAATTGCATTTTATTATGAAAATAAAAATTAATATATAAATTCCAATGTGTCTCCTGAAGGTAAACCTCACTTCACCAACCTGTCAAGTATTTTTTTTACGTAACCATATATGAAAGGGAGAGTTGGTATGTACATTTTTCCCTAATGAAAATTTTATGGAAATTTCCTGGGCCGCTGGGCGCGCTTAAAAAAAATTCCTCTTGTCTCTCCTCGGATTCTATGTTCAACCGGGCAAAAACATCATCCGCAAGGCCCCTCGATATGGATTGGCGAAGGAACGAAGTTTTAAAATATTCCTTATAGACATAGGAGTTGACAAGAAAAGGGAAGATCCTATAGCGACCACTCAAGTTCGTTTGCACGATTTGACAATAAATTTGAAAAATGTGTCCGTCAGTCTTAAGTAAATGAGCTTACATACTTCTAGTTTTAAACGGAAATTCACACCAGTTTTTCCCCTTTGGTATGTATAAAACTATGCAGGTGCTAGTGAAAGAATATACATGCATACATATAACACTACACACCGCATATACTGTATAACGTTAATAAGAACCTTAGAGTACGTTTACTTGTCATACTATAACCTCCATTTGCATATCCGAAAAAACTTTAACTTCAGAGGAAAATAAAACGAAACATATTGACTAATATAACGTATTTCTACAGAGAAAAAACTGGCAATGAGACCTCGACAATATTTAATCCCTTAGCTTTTCCTTTTCTCTGGCAGATATATGATGTCACCCTATGTACGAAAGTATTACAGTACGTGCAACCTTCTTACTTGGGCTGTAAAAATTCATTCTATGATAATGGCCGCCCCTCCACTAATCTTCTAATACCCTTGTCTGAATCACAACCATTCTAGAAAATAACTTCCGAATTCCCAATCCACGTCGAGGGGCCATGCGGATGATGTTTTTGCCCGGTTAAACATAGATTCCGAGGAGTGACAAGAGGAATTTTTTGAAGCGCGCTAAGCGCCCAGGAAATTTCCATAAAATTTTCATTAGAAAAAAATGTATATACCAACTCTCCCTTTCATATAAGGTTATGTAAAAAAATACCTGAAAGGCTTGTGAAGTGAGGGTTACCTTCAGGAAATAC
>NC_089795.1:78515162-78520162 GCF_040412425.1 Macrobrachium rosenbergii
CATACATACACACATACACACACACACACACACACACACACATATGTATATATATATATATATATATATATATATATATATATATATATATATATATATATATATATATATATAGATAAGTGTTCAAAAGAAGGAGGCAGAGCAATCCCCGAACGACCTACATGTATATGATAAAAGTTGGCGTCACCAAAACTCGTACGTCTATAACGCAGACATAACCCACGTCGTAAATAATGACGTTCTCTACACTCCCTCCCGCATTCGGAACAAGGAGCAAGATGCAATATTCCTTGAGAACTCCAAAGCAACGTTCATAAGGAAACCTAGTTAAAAACGCACGAGGCCTCCTCAACAATTTTTGGCACCGAAACTTTAAGGACTTTGGTGCGATTTCTGACCGAAGAAATGGCTTTCCTTTTCCAAACTATAATAGAAAAATTATCCGCAATTTCAAATTTAAGGACAGTAAATGGATTGGAATATAAAATTTAGGCCAAAGGCCAAGCACTGGGACCTCTGAGGTCATTCAGCGCTGAAAGGGAAATTGACAGTAGAAAGGTCTGAAAAGTGTGACAGGAGGAAAACCTCGCAGTTGCACTATGAAACAATTGTTGGGAGAGGGTCGAAGAAAGTAAGATGGAAGAAGAAGAATATGAACGGAGGTACAGCAAAAGGAATGAAAGGGTTTGCAACTAGGGCCCGAAGGGACGCTGCAAAGTCCTTAAGTATCGCGCGAGGTGCACTGATGGCGGCACTAAACCCCTCTTCAAGGTTAGGACAGTAAAGGATCTTAGACAGCAGTTGAACTCTATGCCGGTTATGTGACGTTATTTCCGTCAAGGCCACCCCAGTTTCCTTGAAAAAAAAAAAAAAAAAAATAAATTAAATAAAAAAAAAAAAAAAAAATATATATATATATATATATATATATATATATATATATATATATATATATATGTGTGTGTGTGTGTATTTATATATTAAAATCAAATTCTGAGAGTATTGCTAAAGCAATAAATGTTAATTACCGACACCCAAGCAACTCTTGGGGTCCATAAAATTCATTTATAGCTTTAGCAATACTCTCACAATTTGCAATGGTGATGCAATGGTGAGGATGATACCCTTACGGCTCTTGCAAAAGAAAATTATTCCGACAATTCTCTCCTAATGAGCGATGCTTGCGACACACTATTGCCACAAATGGTAGGTATTTTCATTAAGAAGGCCATACTTATTGCCACAAATTCACTGATCCTGGAGTCATATGAAAAGGTTTCATTAGTGTAATAAGCATTATGAATTCTTTATATCCTACAGAACGATTCAAGGCCAAAGTTGAAGTTGTGAACAAACTCAACACTATTTATGAAGGATAAAAAAACAACGGTAGTGTATACGGACGACTTCCTTCAAGTATATCTATACAAGATCTTACACTGTGTAAGTAGTAGGCGTTGTTATGACGACCTATACGTGACAGACACGATAACAGACAGATAGTCAGGCAAATGTAGGGTAACACTATAATCACCATAATTATGTCGGTTGTGGAGGAATATTTACAGCGTTTGCTCTTCTCAGTCTCAGCGTATTATCTGACATCACTTGCTGTAAGGCACCTCACTTTCTCCAGCATCTTTCAACTTTAAATATGGAAAATGAAATGTTACCCTGGGCAAGACTCTATAAACCAAATTAAATTCCACTCCTTCGTCTAGAGGCACCACCCTTAATCATATATGACTGAGGTGTGACTCTTCATTAGTAATCTCGTATAAAGCGTTGCTTTCAAAATACCTCGTCCATTTTCTAAAACAAACAGGGAAGCATTCGCAACTCTTTATCAAGCAGATAACTTATCCAGAAAGTTTAGTAAGGTTTCAGCATTATGTGGTACTCTGAAAGTTATTCGGCAAAAGACAGTCTTTGATTCATGACCATACACAAAATAATGTAGACGATACACTAGAGCAGAACGAGGCAAAGTAAGCAGGGCATTACACTAAAAACATACCGGTACTGTAGTATAGTGCACAAAAAAATACTTTAGGCAAAACCAAGTAAAGAACAGAAGACTGTAGTTAACGAATGCTACATTACAGACGGCCGTATGCACAATATAAGTGAAGGAAGCGAAGAAACCAACGCACTGCAGAGAACTTAATGAGGCACAACATGGTAAAAAGCGAACCAGCAACGGGCGCCACACAAAAATAATGCTGGAATTTTTGAATAAAATGGAAATGGACAATAAATATTAAGACAATCGCCATCTCACAAAAATATAAAGAAAAAGAAAATAAAAAAAGAATCTTGCAATTTAATCCAGTGCGACATCAAGCGATCAAAGGAAGGGTATAAAAGGACGGCGTTTATGGCGATCGTAAAAACGTAATCAACTGTCAAAATGTTGTCATCATATAAAGGGTTTTTCCATGCAATGAAAATGCTCCCTCGATGTTTTTATGGGAGTTCAAAAATTAGTCTTGACGACAAGGGAACGTAATGGATCAGACTGTTCATGAAATGAGTTTTTGCAATACACTTTATCATCAAAGTAAAGTTTGTAATAGTTCAAAAAAATGAAAGGGTTTAACTGCAATGGAGGTATTCAAGAAAATATGGATTACATTATCACACCTTCAAAAAAAATGTCATGCAATACTAACAGATATCTACAGTTAATTATACTTAACATTTTCAGTTTATTTATCATTTATTTCTGTTATTATTAGCTAAACTGCAACCGTTGTTGGAAACGAAAAAACAAATAAGATGAACAAACAGCTATGAAACGAGACGTAATCTGCTCATAAAAAAAGGCATTAGCACACATTAGAACTTTTCAAGTTTCGACAATTGAATTTCATGACCATAACCTCGTCACGTTTAGAACACAACTTCTAAAAAGCTGTTATATTAAATCTAAAAAACACAAAAGGCAGAATCTGGTGGATGGAAGTATTTGTGAAAATGTGAATAAAAACGATGGTCAAAGTTATGAATATATATATATATATATATATATATATATATATATATATATATATATATATATATATATATATATATATATATATATATATATATATATGTGTGTGTGTGTGTGTGTGTGTGTGTGTGTGTGTGTGTGTGTGTATTGTGTGCGAGACTGCATACACTCAAGTATCAAATGCCTCTTGTATTATAGGCCCAACTCAAAAGACAGCTGGTGTTTCTAGGAAACCCTTTCTTAAGCCATTACTATCAGTAAACTCATTCTTAATAATATTTTTTGACAAGACTACTTCGTACAAAGGTCTCTCTCCCTTCCTCTTATATATCTGCATAGATGCGACGTAGCTGTTCTATTATTCATACTAATGTATCGTCCTTTTTTTTTCATTTAAAGCAAATGGTTTGAAGAGAATAAGTAGTGCCTCATTTGCAGGTATTCCTTGAAAATCTCCGGTCATGCTGAGGTGTGATTGTTAACGCGTTCTTGTAAGAAAACATTCATGAAAGGTATTCATTTCCGTTTTAGCAACACCTGCGACCTGTGCAATATGGGTTTTCAATCAGCATATGCTTCAGAGACAAATTGTATATTGCGCGAGGGGGTGATAATAAAATAGAATTGGAAAGCAATAATACCGCTGGGTGCTGACTTGTACTCGTGATTTCGTAGTATTGAAACGAAAATTGAACAGGAGTGAGAATATATTGATATGCTCTACATATATATATATATATAATAACAATAATAATAATAATTCCATAACTCAAACCCAGTACAGTCCATACGGTTCTAAAGTAGATAGTGAACAATACAAAAACACACTGAAGAATTTCTGAAGTAGACAGACATGTACAAAAAGCCATTCATCGATAATTTGAATATACGTGCAGAAATCTTTACTCGTATACAAATTAAACAACAACATGTAGAAAAAAAGCCATTCATCGATAATATTTATCGTGTAATTTTTTCATGGTTTACAAATTAAACAACAAAGGGAGTAGAAAATCTCTGGTAATCATTTACAGTCTTTTTTCCATGGTTTATTTCAGTGAGCACAAAGATAATAAAGAGATATTGGAGACGAGAGAGTAGATTGTTATATCACCAGTCACGGTAACAGTGACTCAAGGAAATGGTAGAGTTTAGCGGTACATTATGAACATGCTAAGAATGAAAAGCCGGAGAAAACGACATTTCTGAGAATTGGTTTAAAAGCAGATGTAGAACTAGTTTTATAAAAAAAAAAGCAACTCAAGAACCAGATAAGGTCTTTTACTATGCCACTTTCCGTTTACTGGTTGTAAAACGCCAAAGGAAGATGCTGCAACTGATTTTCCTTTTCTCAAAATCAGAAACCCGTGGAACCAGGGCAAGTGGAGGGAATCATTGTGTGGTTTCCAGCAGAAGCTGTTCTTAGCCATACGATTCCTTTACGACTGCATTCTGTTGAGTTATGGTTCCTGGAATTTCCTTTACAATTCCATGCCTTCGAAATATTTTAGCATATTTTTTCCCCTGAATGCTCTCCTTCAGCAGACTGCCTCCCCAAAATATCCTCTTATATTTATATGTTTATGGTTACCAGAGGATTTCACCAACTGAGGGAAGAAAGGGGAAACTAAATAAAAATAATCTTAGATATGAATCTTTATATGGGAAGAGGTTTCGGGGCATATGTGTCTTCCTATTCGCTACCATACCGAAACTGGTCCTATGGAGAAAGTTTGGCAATAAATCAGCCGAAAGGGTGGTGCTGTGGGAGGGGAAGGCGGGGGAAGGGAGGGGGGGGGGCGGCGCTGCTCGAAGATAAATTAAAGTCCTGGGTATTCTGGGAGGAGGAAGATAACGAACCGTGCGAGATAAAACTTAGGGTTGAGAGTTTCCTTCCTTCCTATGGGAGCCATTGACTGCCAATTATCCCGAACTAGCAACACATCTGGAGAAGATAGGAACGATAATGAAAAGACATCTTTCGCAAAGAGCCTCATAAGAGCTT
>NC_089795.1:78522662-78547662 GCF_040412425.1 Macrobrachium rosenbergii
GTATCGCGTCGGCTGCAGGAGTTTCTCTGAACCAAATGAATTCATTTCAAGTCTTATTTTATGATAAAGGGGCGGTTGTACACAATATATCTTCGCTAAATACCATATCCTTCAGTTTGCACTCTTCTTAGAACGCACAATACAAGAACATATAAAAAGACCATAAAACTAAATATTTATTAATAGACAGTATTTTCAATAAAGCCTGAAACCAAACCTTTAAATTTGAGAACAGCGAAATTTCTACCTAGAAAAATTATATAAATGTACCAAATTATCTGTTACGGCCAAAGAGTTTCAATGAGGTCTTAGCAAGGAGTGACTCAAAGAAAAGAAAAAGGACAATGATCACTGCCACATTAACACTTAGACTATGCAGAAAGCTTCAACAACAATAACTGATTTATACACGTACACAGAGGGCTTACCAGCAGCACATAAAAGCCACTGCCATTGATTTTGCCATCTTCCCCCCATCTAGACACACCTTACGCACCATGGTCGGCCAGCCAATCACACTTTTACAACTGAACTGAAGAATTTAACTTGTAATTCATCAGCCGCCAGTGTTTTTCTATTTTTCAACCCCTTAGCTGCCCTCCTTACATCCTGAAGCATTCCTAATTTTACATTAGCCCCTTCCAGTCATGCATTTCTTCCAAACTGAACAAATCCTTAACATACTACATCAACACAGGACTTTAATCTCTTCAGACAGCATCTCTAAATTTGCCTCTTTTATTCAGATCCATTTGCTCATTAACGCTCCCCTCTGCTTTTCATTCCTAGGACAACTCATTTTCCTTAAATAGTAAAGATGTATCAAGAGTATTTGTGGTGGTCTGTAAATATGGGAAGAATATAGGAAGGCAGACTGGTGGAAAACATGCATAATTTATATGCTATGAGAGGTACTGAGAAATCGCCGGCAAGAAGGTATGAAACAGAAGGACCTTAATATCCAGGTAGAACAAGTGTCTACAAGATAGCACAGTGGTGATTGTTATACTGTGTGCAGGTAGGTTTGTAGAGCCTTATTCCATTTTGCACATGAGATCCATCCTCCATTCAGTGGTCAGATGATCAACGCAGCAATGATTGTTATTTTGTTTTCTCAAGAAGCAACCCCACTACTACCTCATATGAGTATGCATGTATATGTATGTGTATATACATACTTATATATATATATATATATATATATATATATATATATATATATATATATATATATATATATATATATATATATATAAACACAAACCTAAATCAATTTCTGACTGCACAAAACAGATACAGTCTTCACTCTTAGATTTCAAATTTTAGGCAATTAAAGCTTTTAAGACACAAGACAGCTGTGAAAATACCTTAAATTTAGCAACGCGATGCCCAGTTCTTGGAAATCTAATTCGAAAAACAAACATCAAGGGTATATTGTCGACTTTCTCTAGTCAGGCTGTAAACCGAGAAACAAACACCGACGACTTTTCTTCCCTCCTTAGCAGCAACAGAATCCCGTGGGAGTTCTCGAAAATGATGGCTTCCACTCAGAATATGTGCACTGATATTCCAGACTTTTTTTTTTTTTTAATTCAAGTACATTACCAGTGAGCAGTTCATCTACATATATATCAAATTGTAACTACACTGAATTCTAACCAAAGGCCGAAACCAAGTTTTGCTATTATCTTACCAACACTATTGAGAAGTTGCGTATTACAAGCAATTAAGAAATTTTTGAGATACGCCTCTCGCTACAATGTTAAAAAATTCCAACCCACCCTGGCTACGGTCAAATTTGACTATAAGTCAGCAAAGGAAAGGATGCATTTTCCAAAGATAAGGAACCACCTGATATCGAAAAACGAATGATCTTTGGGAGGTCTCCCTCTTCCATTCTTACGAGGGCCACTGCCCATTATTTGGAAAAACAACAGGCCCGGATAATATGAGAACCATAATGAAAACCCATCTTTCCCAAAGAATCTCATCAAGGTCTTCGGAACTCCTCATAGACAGTGATGAAAGGTTGGCTCATCCGTGGAGGGGGAGGAGGAGGAGGAGGAGGAGGAGGAGGAGAAAATAGTAAACAGGAAAACAGACAAAACCCCAAAACTGCCTATTCAGATTCCCATCACGTTTGAATCCTACTCGAAAGTAGAAAACCTTTACAAGGATTTCAACCGTGTAATAAAAGTTTGGTCACTGGTTGGAAGGCGATTTTGGAGCCGCGTTTTTACAAAAAAAAAAAAAAAAACATTTATTCCTCGACATCTTGAATCGCACACCTATCATTTCCCTGCGCAATAAATATTTTTTTTTATCTTTTGATCCTCTGTATTTTGGGCTTTATACAACACACACACACACACACTATATATATATATATATATATATATATATATATATATATATATATATATATATATATATATATATACACATATATAGTATTATAGATAGAAACAACGAAAATACAGTACCTATGACCACTGATCCATCAACATAGGTCAGAGGTCTGCCCTGCATTTTCGTTGTCTCTGGGGTGTAAGCTATTCCCGAGGTATATTGAATTGGATATTAAGCGAAATTTGTGACTCGATATTTGTGAATATAAAAATGTCATATATAATAATATATAAAAAATGTCATATACATAATACATATATAAAAATATACTGATAATTTCACTGGTTGTTTTCATTAAATATGTCCAATAGTCTGGCGGTTTGAAGATGTACCTAAAACTCTGCAAAAGTAAAAACGAACCGTTCTAGAAATTCCATACTTCAAGCTTAAGACACTGCTATTGGATACATTTTTCCAAGCACTACATAATTATGGTGCCTAAAACCATATGACAATAAATGCATTGCGGTCAGTTAATGGCAAAATCCTAATTCGTTGAATGGACTTTAAGGAAAAACCTAACGGCTCTTTCATTCCAAAGCCAGAAATTATTCAAAAATATACACTGTCACTGAGCTACTACCCTTTGTCTTATTCAGTAACTTTCATTTTTATGTAATGAGTGTGATAAGGAGGCATTCAACATAACCACCTACCGCATTACACAATTAACTAAAACAAAATACATTGTAAAGTCTCGTCACTCCTAATCTGTTATAAATATATAACCAATCATTATCAAAATAACCCTAGATCCTACGTAATATACTGTCCTTCTACCAAATAATTTATATATCAACAGATGACCTTAAATTAAATACAAATAAAATGAAAGAACTAACGCAAAGAGAGGGCAGTTAAAAGTTTAAATAGGAAACCCAGTAGGTCCTATGGTTTCTATAGTATACTATCATAAAATCATCAATGCCTTGTGATGCTGAGTGCCATCATTTAAACTAACAGATAACGGCTAACATCATGACTGCTTGAACATTAACGCCTGCGAGATGAGATAAAATAATCTCCCCTGCCAAGGCCATTAGATATCTACTTATAATGTGTTCTAAATATACTCTTTACATTTTCTGCATAATATATTCTGATTAGCCACAGAAAAAAATACTGACCTTCATTACAATAATAAGATAAAAACAGTCGAGATGAATTACAAGAATAAATTTCTTATTCTAGCAGCCAACAAGCGTTACATTATTTTAATATTCTCTTATTTCTTTTTACCAGCTTTTAAATAGGTAATTTAATAATTGATTATTTACGTCTAAAAAAAGATTTTGAGCGTTAAAATGCAAGTTAAAAATCACCAGACAGAATTATAAACAAAATAATTATCAAGCTAATAAAAATATCAATATCCAACAACAGCTTCACCAAACCCCATTAAAACTATGCACACACACAGACACAATCACATATAATATATATATTATATATATATACACATATGTGTGTGTGTATACTAGCTGACCAAGCCGGGGCTCTCACATACATGTATGTATACATATACATATACGGAAAATAAAAATGACTGGAAAGAAAGGAACAGGGAAGGTCAAAGTGATCAAATATAAATATAAATTGAGCAAAATTATTTAGCGGATTGTCATATTTGCCCAAAAATTATTATAAGACAGTAAATAATATATTTTTGGAAAGTTCTGCATTTCAGCGCTTAATTGAAAATAAAAAAGAGGTAGACTTGTGAAATGCAAGATAACAAATAGATAATAAAAAGAAAGATTTCGGAAATGTCTCCCAGACGTAACCGAATCCAGAGGACGTTATTCTTGTAAAAATATATCCATGTCAATTCGCCAAACAGAAAACCATCCACCGACAATACAAGAGACATGATGATGATGTCTCCACAAAAGACACAAGTAGAATTTACAATTTAATCGATGGTGCTTCAAGAGAGGCCTGAAGCACAGGCTGTGCAAGGGAGTAGTTGTTGAGATATAGAAATCAGAGGTCAAATGTGTATGTATGCATGCATGTATGTATATATGTGTGTGTATATATATATATATATATATATATATATATATATATATATATATATATATATATATATATATATATATATATATACACGCTTTATATAACACAGAGCGTTCTTGTAAACAAACTCAAGTCTCCATTCCCCAAAATATCTAATGAAAACGGAACGCCAATGACAAAGGAAATCCAATTTCTAGGATTTTCAAAGTAAAGAACACGATTAAACCGTCATTCAGATCAAAGGTTAACCCTAAAAACTAATTGAATAAAAAAAACCTTCAGAGAAGCCAAAACGATTCACCCAAAGAGACCAGAAATTCATTTGCACAAAAACTGGCTCAGGTCTTGGCTAAGCCAATATGTATCAATTATAAGTTAATGGAATTTAAATATTAAAAATATTCAACAAAGAAAGAGAAAATACAAGGGCAAGACGGCGAAGGGTTCAATATTGGTCTGCAAGGACATGAAACAAATGCATAGAACAAAAGGGATAAGCCAATGAAGACAAAGGTCAAGATTCTAAAAGCTCTATGGTCTTAGTTGGCAGGTAAGTCCAGAGATCAACACCAGGCTTTTTTATACCCTTCAACGCCTTACCATATCCACACCACACCCTGAAGAAAGGGACATGCTGACACTATGTAAACTTAATCTAAAACCAATAAACATAAAGGATTTATTTTAAAAAAATTGATGAAAACAATTACAGGCTACTTAATCTATGTTGCTCATCATCACTAGAGGAGCCAAAATACTTTGCATGAAATATCCAGACGGCTAACTCGAATCCGTAGCATAGAAATCATTGCAATGTATGAACTGCCAATGCCTTGTACAGCTCCAGAATATATTGGGAATTAGGAAACCACAGGAAATAATATTTCAGTTACAGGCCTCTATCTTCGCAAATCCAACATTCTATCAAATCTATTTATACCAGGAACACATTTTTGCGTCACGCTTCAGTACATCAATTTCAAGAGAGAATGGTAATCTACGTGCTGTCATGTGTAAAATAAGTACACGTACAAGTCAACACTCTTACAGACTGAGATGATGATTACATCAATTAAATTATCTGGAACTACAGAAACAATGCTGAACTCATGGAAGGAATAAATGACCACTATTAAAACCAATAAAATCATAATTATTATCAATAAGTTATTGTGATTAAAATGTTTTACTTTTGGCTATTAATTGGGAATGGACTGCAAGAAAATGGAAAGATATACAACGAAAATGTCAGCAAAACAAATTACTGATTAAGAACGGAAAAGGAAGGCAAGTTATGCAATTTAAACTTTGTTTAGACAACCACAATAACCTTTGAAAGCGATGATGGTGGAAATAATGAATACATTATCCCTCCAGTTATTGTCTGGCAAGAATTAATGTAAAAGCGCACAGATAATTTAATAAGCTTCATTGGGTTTCGTTAAAGATTTCTAATGACAAAGAGCTCTCTCTCTCTCTCTCTCTCTCTCTCTCTCTCTCTCTCTCTCTCTCTCTCTCTCTCTCTCTCTTTTGTATGTGCTTATATCTAGGGCTCAAGTTGGATGGGCTGTGGCTGCCATAAAAAGCCTATTACTTAGGCATATTACGTTAAACACCACGATAAATTATCATAGCTGAAAAGCAGTAATGAACGACCATATTGCCTCGTATCCTTCCCAGAGATGAAAAGTGCCAAGAGAAAATTACCGAAGCTTAAAATATTATTATTACTATTAAGCATAATGTCCCACCAAGGCCATTAACTGATTATGCAAGTTTCCACAGAACAGGACGTTAAGAAATAAAAAAAAAAAAGAGACCAGAGAAAAGAAATTAAATAAAGCATATACGGAAAAGACAAGAATCTAATGATAAAGCATTATGGTCAAACAAAATAATTACATAAAAAAACAAACACTCCTGCAGAGAGAGAGAGAGAGAGAGAGAGAGAGAGAGAGAGAGAGAGAGCGGATTATTATTCACACTTTTTCCATTTTACTGATAGAGAGATTGTCCTTCATCAAGGCTCATACAGTGTTAAATCTTACAAATGATTACATAAAATACAAGTTATTAAGCGATTCTGTGAAATATTACTTAGTAAGTTATATAAAACTCAATTAAAGTTAAATATTTACTAAACAATTTCAAAATGAAATTGACATCCGTTCCACGTTCTTAATAGAAAGATGTTCCTCAGGATGTTGATAAGGTAATAGGTTGTTATACAATATATGATATGCTATTGCCAGCTTCTTCTATCTGCTACATGAAAGTTTTGGATATCTCGGTAGTCTTTTCTGAACATTTGGTTGTAAAAAATTTATTGAAATGTCATGTTCACTCATATTGTCTCCCTGGTGCCTAAAACACGCCAGCAACTCGCACTACAAGCAATAATGATTAAATGTAAGTCTCCTTAATTCGCCATATAGCCTGCACTTTTTACTTTAGTATGCTCAGAAAGTTGTTCATTCACTTTAAGTATGCTACTCCTCAGGCTTTCTCTTTATATCCTACTGGTTCTATTAATAGTTCAGTTTAATGCTTATTTTTGCTATCGAGCACTGGCCTCCGCATGGGTGTTGTTAATTTACATCAGCCATTTCTTCATCCATTGCTCAGGGGTAGGAAATCTTCTAAGTGTAGTGGATGTTCATTACTTCAGGGTGGGAAGTCTCCATTCAGTGTACTGGGATACTTTTAAATATCTGGTCTATGGACTCTGGAGGCAGCTGCAGAACATAGGTGTAATCTTTGCTGTTGTTGCCTCTGCAATTGGCTAATTTATGGTTTGCATATAAAATCTGCATCTGGTCGAACTATTGTACCGTAACCCGCTAAGATTCCACCCACAACAAATCCCACACAATAAAGTCCTTTGCACCTATTCTCTGATCCAGTGTGGATAGGTGTAGTCTAGTATTACATGGTCAGGGATTTCTCTTTCCCATCAACCACTGATTTCACAATTTGTCCTATTTCATTAGTCCACTGATACTATTGGGGTATGCCTACTGTATACCTTCCAAGGGCATACAGTTAGGATCAGCTTCAATAATAATTATTTCTTTAATTGTTTCTCTGGATTCTGGCAGATATAACATAACTCCCTTGTGTCCCTCAGTTGCTTTCATTTTCAATCTTTTCCTTGTATTCAATGTTATAAGTTTTTTTTGGCATGCTTTTAACACATGCTTCTTGTTGTATGCTTCTAATATTCATTTCCCTTCTTCCTCCTCATTTCCAGGGAAATGAGAGTTAAATCTACTGATGTTAAATTTTTTTTCTACAATTGCTACTGGTTTCCTCCATGACGTATTTTCTGAATCACTTTATTTTCCACTTCTTTCCTCATCACTGTTATTTTTCACTGTTTCCCTTATGTGGTTTTCTTCTCAATGCTAACTTCCTTTATTTTCTCTTCCTTCTCTTATTCTGTCTAAGTTTTAGTTTCGTCCAGCTGCTTTGAGGTGCTTTCTTCTGCGTTATCTAAGGGCTATAGATGTACCATGTGTCCCTTAACGCGAGTGTGGCTACAGCTCTTATGGAGATAACGTTTTGCCGCAGAATTTCCTTTTGGTCCTATAATCTAGCCTACCATGTATCATCCAAAAACATGTTAAAGTAAATACACTGAGCCTAAAAAGTTTTTTTTTTTTTTTTTTACGAGAATGGGGTAAAGTTTTCAAGGAATTAATTAACGTGATGGATAGGGTGCCAACGCTCATCTCTCACAATCAGTGCCCAATCAATTAAATTCATTTAAATGAGTAAAAAATGCGCGGAAGTTCCTAAGACGAAATCGAGTTTTCTGTACAGCCGCTATAACGTATAATCAAGGCCACCGAAACTTTAATCACGGCCCGGTGGTGGCCTATCCTATTTCGTTTCCAGAAGCACGATTATGGCTAACTTTAGCCTTAAATAAAATAAAAACTACTAGGGCCAGAGGGCTGCAATTGGTATGTTTGATGATTGGAGGGTGGATGATCAACATATTAATTTGCAGCCCTCTAGCCTCAGTAGTTTTTAAGACCTGTGAGCGGACAGAAGTGCGGACACACAGACAGGCAAAACCGGCACAATAGTTTTCTTTTACGGAAAACTAAAAATTGTTCATGTTGAATGCTTTACGAGTACCGCGTACTACCCAAGAGCCAACTCAAGAAATAAAGTGACCGTAAAACCTATTAAAAAAAAAAAATAAATAAATAAACTTGGTTTTAATTTATCGCCAATAATTGGGACAATTTTCATTTCTGTCTCTGGGGAATTCCAAGTCCAGCTAATAAGATTTTACCACATTTTATTTTGAAATGCGTTTCTGTACGTCTTTGAAAAATTAACTGCAACAGTCTTTTCGATTTTTGCTTTCAATCTTGACTCTCATTGAATTTCATGCAGGCTACACTAAATTAGGTCATAAATATTAATATGCCGCGCATCCTGAATAGAGCAGGTTGAATGATGATATCATCTGAAGAAGATTCGGTCACTTGGGATTGTCAAGATGCTCAAAAACTTTATACGAAAAAATAGAACATTTCTATGGAGGAAAGTGATTAGTCTACTGAGACGTCAGGCATCTCCTAATTAATTAAGGACTCCGCGATGTGAAGTGGGCGGAAGAAGAAGCGTTTGGAAGTGGAAAGAAGTGCCAATGAGTGTGTCGGGGATCTCATAAAGCTCATAAATAGACTTCTTTGCGGGAAACTCGTATCGTCTAATTAAGAATTTTCTCTTTTCACGCAAGACGCATCTCTGGAAAAGTAAAAATCATCCCGAAAACGATCACTCATGTGAGGAGGAACTTCCTTCATGTCTCGCTTTGCTTTCTGGCTCCCAGAGGTATTCAGGACACTGATCGGGATATTATCGTTATCATTTACTATAACACATTACTGTCTTATTACACGGTTTTCTCCTCCTGGTAAGTAAGTATCCCTAAGATGATGATGCTGGTGCCACAGTGATATCAAGTTTACGAAACAATTTCCTTTTTTCAGTGCGTGTTGTATATATGTATATACATATACACACATAAATATATATATATATATATTGTACGTATATATATGTATATGTATATATATTTATATATATATGTATGTGTATATGTATATATACACACACACTACGAAAACGGGAAATTGTTTCGTAAACTTGATATCACTTTGGTACCAGCATCATCATCTTAAGGGATACTTGCGTGCGAGTAGGAGAAAAACGCGTAATATATATATATATATATATATATATATATATATATATATATATATATATATATATATATATATATATATGTGTGTGTGTGTGTGTACAGACATCAAGCTACAAATCTCGTTTAATATCCAATCCACTCTACCTCGGAAAAAATACCGAAGGGGAATTATAATCGATGAGTGGTCCGTCATCTGACAAGATCGAACTCCACTGGCGTCATACTTTAGATTTAGGGATTGGCTCTTCAGTACGCATGTTCTTATTAAAAATTTTCATGTCAATTGGTAATTTAGTCCCGAAGACGTCGCCGGTTAGCTAGGAAACAGTCCGTCTACTGAGAGAAGTAAATAGAAGCAAATGGGAATAATATTTCTTTAGTCCTGAGAAGCTTACCCGAGGAGAAAAAGAAGTAGAGACAGATTCAAAGCTTAAAAAAAAGATAGTCTTTGCAAATAATTCCACTGTTTTTAATAAAAAATTGCACGAGAGAAAATATGCCCAAATAGCCCAAATTTATATATCTTATGATATACAGTTAGGTTCATGCCACCATCCTAAGCCAAACCAAGCTATTCATTCTAAAATAATCTGACATCCAGATAACTATAAAAGCCCCTCAGCTCCATCTAATTTCTTAGTGACTTATTAGATACTGGCAGTTTCATGGCTAGCACATTTATCTCAAAAAAGTAACCTAAACATAACATTCATACCAGACTGCATGACTGTATCGTCAGCTAAAAGGTTCTGCTCAAAGATCCTATTTACTTGCTCCACTGAGAAGCCAACTGATTCCCAGAGCTCATGCAAGAGACAGCAAACGGGCTAATAAGGTGAACTGAGAGGAGTGCCAAATAGTGACCTGGAAGTTTTTAATAGTGATATATTCTTAAAGTCTGCCATCTGGAAGAGCTAATGGAATATTTGTTGTATAAAATGGCATATATAACCATGGTTATCATTCTTGTGTGCAAGATGATTACTCTCGAAAACATAATCTTTATTTAATTTCCTTGTAAACTCAATTATAAATATATTGGATTTTTGCTGCAGTGAAGCATAATCATACGATTAAAATGGTTTACAAGACCTTATATTCCTTCTCCCTTTTTAATTAAACTTTTCATATAACACCGAAACCCTACGCATGACTGCTTCTTCAGTCCTTCAAGAACTTCTTATACCATTACATGACTATACAGACATCAAATAATAATATTTTCTCATTCGGTTGTGTAACATTATTACAGCAGCAAGTAGTCCGGACACTTAACGTAATCATCCCCCAGGCAACTCCAGACATTTCATTTTTGTTTTCAGTCACGGTAAAAGACTGTTTTCAGGTCCTCATATTCACTGTCATTAATGTAAGTGCGCAGATTCATCGCCACTTCTTAAGCATCAACATTTATTTGGTTGTATGCATTTTTTCCTTAAACAAATTGACTTTATCCTAAATGTGCCTCGTTGTAGAACTTCTCAGTTCGGAGTCCTTTACTCCTCACACCGCTGGAATGTGGTACAGAGTCTCCCAGAGGGAGTCGTGCAATTGGAACTTCAAAAGTTCAAGCGAAGATGCAATGCATTACTATCCTAATACTATTCTCCTTGCATTTTCATATATTTTTATCTATTTATTAATTTATTTTTTTTTTTTCAATAAGTGAGATCTCTTCTTTCTGTATTTCCCTTTACTTCCTCTTACTTCTTTCTAATGAACACCTCTTCTTTGGAAGCTCGAATTTCAAGTTAATGGCCCATGTGGCCTTGTTCCATATGAATAGGGTTCACCTTCTGTATAATAATAATAATAATAATAATAATAATAATAATAATAATAATAATAATAATAATAATAATAATAATAATAATAATAATAATAATAATAATAATAATAATATTATTATTATTATTATTATTATTATTATTATTATTATTATTATTATTATTATTGTTACTATTATTATTATTTACTGATTTACCATTTAATTATCCGCATTTCAGCAATGATCCTGCCATTGTGGAATTCTTTGCACTGTCAGAATTGTAGTATAAAATTTAGACCCTGGGACCTATGAGGTCATTCAGCGCCGAAATGGAAATTGAGAGTAAAAGGGTTTTAAAGGTGTACCCAGAGGAAAACCTCGCAGTTGCGCTATGACACAATTGTTGTAAAAAAGTGTGGAAAAAAGATAACATGAACAGAGGTACAGTAAAGGGAACGAAAGGAGTTGCAGCTAGGAAGCAAAGGGACGCTGCAAAGAATATGAACAGCGGTGCAGTAAAGGGAACGAAAGGAGTTGCAGCTAGGAAGCAAAGGGACGCTGCAAAGAATATGAACAGCGGTACAGTAAAGGGAACGGAAGGAGTTGCAGCTAGGAAGCAAAGGGACGCTGCAAAGAATATGAACAGCGGTACAGTAAAGGGAATGAAAGGAGTTGCAGCTAGGAAGCAAAGGGACGCTGCAAAGAATATGAACAGCGGTACAGTAAAGGGAATGAAAGGAGTTGCAGCTAGGAAGCAAAGCGACGCTGCAAAGAGTGCGAACAAAGGTACAGTAAAGGGAATGAAAGGCGTTGCAGCTAGGAACCAAAGGGACGCTGCAAATAACCTTAAGTGATGACTACAGAGCACCGCGAGAGGTGCGTTGATGGCACTTTCCCCTATAAAATATCCCGATCACCTTTCAAATTCATTCCGACGAGAGCATACAATAAACATTACGCTGTCTGGACTGAAGGATTCACGTCGTACTTTCCATTGTCGCTCACGATGATTTCCAGATATATCAAGTTATTTCTTTGCATTTCTGCCTCAGTAATATGTTTTGTTAAATTTAATTAACATACTGAAGTGATATGTTACTGAATAAAAGTTAAAATAAAAGTCATAAGTGGATTACACCAATTTAGCAGTATCTACTGTAATGAAATTATATCCTTCGAACAAATTAGTTTTGCTTTTAACCTAATTAAAATACTCTACACAGTCCTGGGTACACATTCTCGTAGAGGAAGTGATGGTTGCCCGGGCATTTATTCCTTTCACGTTTGACCTTACATTACTCTAACAGTATTAATTTTGATGTTTTAAGTGAAACAAACTTTAAAGGCAAAATAACTATACTTTCGGGAGAAGAAACAGAATAAGTCGCATTAACCGCACAGTTTTCCCAAGCAATTTATCTCTCTCTCTCTCTCTCTCTCTCTCTCTCTCTCTCTCTCTCTCTCTCTCTCTCTGTGTATGTGTGTGTAGTTTATGATCCTCTTATCAGCTCGTTTACAAAAACCTTCTTCCTTTAAATTTCAAGGATTCAGGTCGAAATGTTTTTTTTTTTTTCACTATATGATTTTCGCATTGTGTTAAATATTTGGATATAAATTCACGATTAATGTCGGCATGTGTAAGGAGCACCCCGAGAGAGAGAGAGAGAGAGAGAGAGAGAGAGAGAGAGAGAGAGAGAGAGAGAGAGAGAGAGAGAGAGAGAGAGAATTTCAAATCTCCCCTATTCTCGTCCACTAGGCTACCGAGACGAGGAACTTGCGTTTATAAATCGCCGGACTAAATTCAATTCAAACAGCGACAATTTGTTGCCTTTTTCCTCAGGTGAGTAATCTCATATGCATAAAACAGTAAATCACAAGGACTTTTGGGTCTGTTCATGTAAAAATATATATTAAGAAAAAAAATCCTATACATGTTGAAAAACTAAATTAGTTTCCTTCCTTATCCCTATATGAGTATTTTCATTCTCTTTTTATTTGTAGTGGTCTCAAAGTGTTTTGTACATTTTTTGATGAACTATTTTACAATTTTTTTTTAATGAAGTTTTTTCAGGATAACAGTTTGAATGGAATCTTGTCTAGGTATATTTCGGACGAATAACACAACGTAACAATTTTTTACAAAAGTTTTGTTTATTTTATTTTTGTTACTGTTTATTAATCATTTTTCTCTGCTGATTCCAAAAATGTAATTATTTTTTCTGTATCATCGACCGTTATAGAAATATATCGTCTTTCAGTGTTATATATATTCGGAACTGTTATATGTTCTGCTACCCAGTGAATATCTAATTTTCTCTTTGAGATAAATCAAATACTAAGTTCTGCTATCTTCAAGATGGCTACTAAAGGGTGTACAAATTCTCCAGATTCATTTTGCTATGTGTGTGGTTATTATATTGGAAAAAAACAGGTATTACATAAGATCGTGAAAGGTGCCAAATTGTGGGTAGCGTACAGACTCTATTTCGGAATGCCCATGGGTGACCAGGACAAACCATGGGCCCCTCATGTGATATGTGGAAGCTGCCGATCTACTCTAGAAGGATGGTTAAGGGGTACAGGAAGGACAATGCCTTTTGCCGTTCCCAGAGTATGGAGAGAGCCGAAAAACCATCCCGATGATTGTTACTTCTGTATGACTGATGTGACAAAGTACAGAAAAGTGAAAGGAAGACAAGCTCTGCAGTACCCAGACATCCCATCATCTAGAGCCCCTGTCCCACATGATGGCACCTTACCAGTACCACAACCACCACAAAATGTAAGTATACTTATCATACTCTCCAAAAGTCTTACTTTTAATTAACTTGAACATTAAGTATTTACTAGCTATGCATTCATTTTCCTAAAGATGTATGGAATACTAACGTTGTTCAAGTCTTTGTTTAAGTTGCTGTATGTAGTTATTTCTTTCCTTTCAGATGGAAGGTGCAATGGCTATTTCATCTAAAGAGCCAGCAAGTAGCAGCAGCCAAGAAATGGAGGAAGCTTTCGTACCAAGAACGACTTCAGAGCCTCAGTATCAAGGACGATGGGATACTGTTATGATGGGAGATCACATATGGTCTCTAGTCAGGAAAGATGAAAGTATGCACTCTAGAAAATCTCGATCGTCAAAGCACTACTGATCTTAAGAAAAGAGTTATCAAAGCATTTAAAGTGCAGAATTGTATTGTTTCTTTTTGTTCTAACTAATATTGTACTTCCTAAATACCATTCAAGACATGAAAAGGTACGTATTGTAGTGTAATTATCCTTAGAATATTAGAATAGGTTGAACCAACATACTGCTGTAGAGAAAAGTTGGGTATAGAACGAGAAAATTTGAAATTGAGAATAAATTAAAAACCATCGATATTACATCAAAACGAATGTGATTTTTGAATTCAGTGGCATAAAATACATATATAAACACCAAAAAATACAAATAAACAAAACATGTAGTTACATTGTGTAATTCCTATATTGGTGAACAAAGCTCTCCTGGTCCATTTTTAAAACATTTGAGGCAAAATACGATTTTAGTAACAAGGGACCCATTTTTTAAAATATTTTCTCAAAAGCAAATCATACATAGAATATAATGTTATATAATTCATTCGCCGCGCAAAATATGGTAGTTACTAAGTAACACTGCTAACTGAGTAGCTTCAAAAAACTTGACTCACAGCAATTAGAATGAACAACTTGGAATATATATAGAGTTTTAAACACCAAAATAAAGTCTTACTCATACACACATAAACACATCGCATTTTCTGTTATTACGCACTTCAAAGTGACCGCCATTTTGGATCTAGAGGAAATCCCTTTAGATCTAGAGGAGGTCAGTAGTTGAGATTTCTGAAAATAACAAATGTACGACTAGCAACTAATATTAAGTCTCCGGCTCCATTGCTTTAGAAAATGTGGCATTTTCACTAAATGTATATATAGGCCACGGCAACCAAAGTGGATTTTCCACTTGAATACAAATTGCTTAAGAGTGAGAGCTCCACACCCATCAGGAATCATTTTGGGGATCCCAAATAAGAATAAAAATTGTCAGCATAAAAAAAACCATATAAGACTAAACAAGGTTAGGCAGCGAATGCCAAAATATTACGAGAGAAAAAAGCATAGATTTTTAATTCCCTTCTGAATTACTGTTACCTGTTTTCAACAGAGTTAATACGTGAAAAGAAGCTTTCATTAAAGAAACGCTTTGCAATAATGGTCTGAATGAACCAGCTCGCTCTAAAATTCCTGTTGAAAGCCCATCACTGAACATCTGTTTAGCCACTGAATCCAGATTTACGAAAATCACCAATAAAATAATATACAGTGATATATATATATATAGTTTATATATATATATACACAGTATGTATATATATATATATATATATATATATATATATATATATATATATATATATATATATATATATATATATATAAACAGAATAGTTCTTGCAACTGAGTGAGTTGCCCACGTGCGAGATTGTTCATTCAGTTTCTTTTCGCCATCTTGGCAGTCTCCTTACAATCTCTTTCTAACTTGATTTCTTTAGGCTTCAAAGGACGAAACACCAATTGCATTTCTATTTGCTTCCTGGGTGACTTCAAAGCGAATTAACGTTGACAACGCTGGTTCTGGGATTTAAGATGCATAGAACAATTTAAAAAATGAGAAATTCGCAAAAACTTTGATAACTGAAATGATTCAAGTATTTCCTTAAAAGATTCGACTACTT
Source organism: Macrobrachium rosenbergii (assembly GCF_040412425.1). Classification (NCBI taxonomy): domain Eukaryota; kingdom Metazoa; phylum Arthropoda; class Malacostraca; order Decapoda; family Palaemonidae; genus Macrobrachium; species Macrobrachium rosenbergii. The sequence goes on from NC_089795.1 coordinate 78,538,840, forward strand.
TTGAAGATAAAGACCTCCTTGGGAGCTGTTGTTAACATTCGCTTACGTAGATTCTGAGAAGGATATCGATATCTCTCTCTCTCTCTCTCTCTCTCTCTCTCTCTCTCTCTCTCTCTCTCTCTCTCTCTCCAGTGTGAAAGTTTGGTTAGCCTGAGTCTATCTCATGCCTGAATAAGCATATGAAGATTATATTATTTAATACTAAGCTTACAAAGCGACAGCACTAATTAACGAGAATGAATAATCATATAAACGCCTCGATACGCAAGCATAATAGATGATCTCATATTCGCCGTAAAAAATGCCGAACAATAATGCTAATTACGAACGTATATTAAAATTCACATGACTGCTTAGGAACGTAATATATGAGATGACGTCGCATTCGACACCAAATTTCCTGAGCAACCGTTATGTAATCAAACGTCCTCTTCCTGTCTGGAATGATGTGCCATTTGGGAAAGATTTAAATAGTTTTCTTATATACATATACATATATATGTATGTATGTAATATATTATATATATATATATATATATATATATATATATATATATATATATATATATATATATATATATATATATATATATATATATATATATATATATATATATATATATATATGCTGTATTTTGCTTCCTTTCTGGCACTGACCTCTTGTCAATACCTGCTTCTCTCGGCTGATCAACTGTTTATATTCGACTTCTGAAGAAAATCGTAATATCACTGTGTCAGCCCCCGCCCTTCTCTTCTGTATTATATTTCTCTTTCATTCACTTGATTCCCAACCTTCTCCTTTGTACTATATTCATCTTTCACTCACTTGAGTCTTTAACAATACCGCCCAACATTCGACTGGCACTGTTCTTTGCCACATAAGCTGAGCCGTTTGTTTTCCCAGACACAAGAAGGACTTGTGTGAGAAGACAGAGGGCAAGAAGTAGATATACCGTCCAGGCGTCAAGAGAACAACAGATTAGCCTACAACTGGTAGTTGTGAAGGTCTGTTTTATTGCTTTATGGAAGATCATTCTCATATAGTGGCTGATAAGCCTCAGGTCTGAAGAGCCGTCAGGGTCTTATCGAAGTACTGTCCTGCGATCCAGAATACTAAGGGAGCCAGTTAAATGAGGTTATACTATGTCTAAAAAATAAAAATGCCTTACGTTAACAAATACATATAACCGAAAGAATGAGAAAACCAATACGGAAATATAGACTATGCCCTTTTCTGATCATAGGCGTTTGAATCACTTTCCCTACTTTCTTCTTTAAATTGCTCGTTATTTCTTATAAATTTTCCAACTGCTAAAAACAGTGCGTCATCTTTAGACAAGCATTGCCTTTAATAAATGTAGAATATTGGTAAGGGAGAAAAAACTAATTATGTCCAAGCAATATCATAGTTGTATGTTTAAGTTTCATCAGAAAGTTAATTTTTTCAGTTCCATTGTTTTCGAAAAAAAAAAAAAGATCGCACACCAAAAGCAACCAGCAGAAAGCATAACTCTGAGAAGGCCTTTATCAGTGAACAAACCAATCATTTCGTAATTACCCAAATGCCAAGCATCGTCTGCGCTTCCTTTCGTATATACTGAGAAGCCTGTGTTTCCCTGATTAAACACCTGCCGCAATAATAAAATTGATTATTTTGCTAAATTACTTGGACGGCAAAATCTGTGAAATTTCAATCGACACCCTAGAAGTTATTCAACATGAAGGGGATACCGAATGAATGCCTTTTCCTTGAAATTCGCCTTAATGCACTGCAGCCGTTTCGATAACACATCTATAAAAACAGGCCAAAATATTATCTACTTAATATTTCCACGGCGTTTGTAATTAATATTTTCAACACTCAATAACGCAGGCCTTAAAATCTGAATAAGCTGAGGATTTAAAAAGGTTCCCTCCGATTACCTGAATTAAATTTGCCAAACATTCAAAATACTTTCCATTATGTCAGCTTTCAGGACTTTCGTGTGCGCCATTATATGCTATAGATTTCATCTTATAATTATTTTTTTTTGGTTAAAACTTTTCTGCATTGATGACAAAAAACGGTCAACCTAAAAGCTAGTGATTTAGAATGAGATCGTAATCCTCTACCAAGGCTTATCAATCTATCTCCAAAAATTTCTCTCCTTTTAGAAGGTTATGTTGTTATCTCCCCTTAACAAAAGTTGTGGAGAAACCTACACATGGTTGTTAAAACAATCCCACCACTACAACCAAAAAGACGAACAAGCAAACCTAACAAAAAACAATCAAAGTTTGACCTTAGCATCAATCCACACATCACCATCATTACTTGATTATGCATCCTACCTTTGACGTCTAATTATGGCGACCTGGATCACCCCTTCACATCAGGTTCATTTGAGAAGTATTTTGCCAAACTGCAGCCAAACAAAAATTCGCATTTGACCTCTGACCTCTAATAAGACCATTGCCCTTCCCTCACCCTTCACATCAGCTTCGTTTTACTTGAAAAACATGTAGTTTATCTCGTGTGGGTCAAAATTTATGGCCCAGTTTAAATCCTCATCAAACTATGACCATTATTTCACTCTGTACACGGGTTTAATTAGCACATTATGCGTGCCTAATATGAAAGCTCTCTCATATACTGTAGTCAGAAGTTGTGACCAAGTTTAAGTTTCTATTTGAACTGCGACTTCAAATTATGAATTCTATCTTGACCTTGATCTAATTTATGGCCATTAATCTCAAAGTATGACCTTGACCTCACCATGCACTTGGGCTTTAATAGTAGAGTAAGTGGGCCAAATATAAAGTCTCTACCTTGACTGGTTCAAGTTATGGCCAAGTTTAACCACGTTTGACCTGTGACTGTTGAACTGTATTTGATCTCTGAACCACCGAAAGATTAAAAGTTACGGTCCTATGGCTTCAAAAATTTGATAAGATCTATTTATGCAAGAGGATCACTTCTACTAAAAAAATATTAACTTCTTGCGTAACCCTGTCAACAAACAAACAGTCCAACAATCCGGGGCAAAACCACAATCTCCAGGTTGGAGTTAATGAAGTAAGATGTTGAAACACAAGTAGAATAAGAAAAGCAAATAGCTCTTCTGGCTTCCTGGAAGAGCGCGGCGGATCTGCTGAGGCTGAAGCGTGGCACTTGCTTCAGCCATAACATGATTGTGGGTGAGGTTAGAATCAGTCGCCTGTCATAATTTAACGATTCTTGGAAATAAATGTTACCCTTTGGGAGTTTCTTCTCAACTCTTGAGACAAACGTCAAAAACTACAATATTATAAAACTTGAACACTAAATGTGACTAGATTAGTCACCAATAAATCTATAAATTTATCGAGCTACAAATATGTAAAATGAAAACAACCCAAGAGACTAAAGGCACGATTGTAAATTAAGTTAATCCTATGAAAGGTATTATTTTTTTTTTTTTTTTTACTTTTATAACATATTCCGGTAGTAATGGTCACTGGCTCAACTTGACATCGTAATCTGTTAAGCACACAGGAAATAAATATGTTATTTTGTTTATTGTTAAGTCATGATAATTTTTCGTTCTCACAGCTTTTCTGTTTTCTATTTGTGTGAATAAATGCTTGCTCTTGTTCGGAGTCAGTTAAAATGAAGATTATTTATTCATTTTTTTATAAGAATTCTTTATTTTTCACTAAAATGGTAAATACAACTCTCATTTTAACTATGACAAACGAGCCATTTATAATCTAATAGGTCAAAAGTAGCTATTTACGCACGTCCTGCAAAGAAATTTAAAGTAACAAGCAGAGTACGAAGGTTTTAAAAACGAGAGTGCATATATATATATATATATATATATATATATATATATATATATATATATATATATATATATATATATATATATATTAACACACACACACACACTTATATATATATATATATATATATATATATATATATATATATATATATATATATATATATATATTATCGATAAGCAGTAATCTCCCCGTGTATATGTTGTTGTTAATCTGTATGATTTTGTTTCAGATACGCGTATGCCGTAAAGAGTTAGCGTAAAATTAGTGGTTAAACGCTATATGGTTTTATGCGTTGAGCTCTTAGGTGTGTAGAGAGAGAGGGGACAAGTCGTTGTTCGGTATTTTCAAAACTCTTAAGTAATGCATTCCATTGGGACTTCAAAACACTGTGGTTAGACCTACCACAGATAACGCCCATACAAGATCGAGACTTAGCTGCGTTTTTGCGTTTCTCTCTCTCTCTCTCTCTTTATCTGATTACGAATGTCGTTTTAATGTAATATATTTTTTGGTAGACGATGGTCACTCATATTCTTTAACTGTTTAGTTCCTTAGTAAATGTGTCTGAGTTATCTCAGTGTATTTTATTAAGTGTTTTCTGGTTAAAAACACGAAGCAATTTGTGGTTTTGTGTAAGAAAAATAAATGCATTGCTTTTTAATATTTTTCGTGTTATATGTTTTTGCTTTATCTTTTGAAGTCAGTTAAAATTTTTTGATATTTAATTATTTATCCACATTTTTATATGATTGATTTATTTGCCAGAATTTTTATACAGTATATTTCTTTTAGTTTTGTTATTTCAATTTAAATCTTTCTTGAATAATTTTTATGAATTAATAAATTAATTTCTGATTTAATTTTGACTGATGATTAATTCAGATTTAATCCAATTTTGTTTTGTTTCCAGTAATAATCATGACTGTTAAATGTCATTTATAATCTTTGAATTTAGAAATAAATTTTTGTATTTGAAATATTATATCAGGGTTTAATTCATTGACAAACAGTAATTTTATAATCCCAAAAGGCTCTTTTATAATGTTAATGGAACAAGTAATCTGCTTTCTTTCATGATTGATAAGTTTTACAAGGGATCACTGCAAAGAAATTTAAAGTAACTATAATTGTTGAATAAAGCTTAGATACCAGGTTTGATTTAAAGAACAGACACTGGAATGGGGTATATATAAATGGTGCTAGTTTTAAATATAAATGGTGCCTTAGACCTGCACTTGATATCAGGTTTGATTTGAAGAACAGACATATATATATATATATATATATATATATATATATATATATATATATATATATATATATATATATATATATATATATATATATATATATATATATATATATATATATATATATATATACATACATAATAACTGAGAACATTTCATAGTATAATCAACTTTCCCAAGTGGAAAGCAAGTAGTTGATTTTTATGAAGAAAAAATCCACGAGGCTCCTAAATGAAAAACCTTGAATTTACAACACGCTGAGCACACGCATAATATAACCACAACGCGACGCAGTGTTATTCAACCTGACTTGCAACGGCAACCATGACAAAACCGACCGACTTTAAATATTTAAAGATGTAAATACGACCCCTCTTATGCAAGAGCAACAAATTAAAATTCATTTAAATTCACATTTACCTAAATGAAACTAGAGAGAGAGAGAGAGAGAGAGAGAGAGAGAGAGAGAGAGAGAGAGAGAGAGAGAGAGAGAGAGAACATATATTCTGTACTGTAATTACAGTAACTCTCTAATTACAGTTTCTCTTTAATGTAATTTAAACATAGCAACCCGTAAAAGTCTTGAATAAATGAAAATGTTACTTTGGTGTTTCCGACGAGAACAATTATTTCTGTCTTCTCAGGTTTCTTAACCAAATCAAGTTTAACAACAATTGCAATTACATAGCATTTGTCTTGTTTCAGGTACATACGTAATAAGGAGATAATTTTACAAGATGAAGTGCATGGGTAATGAGGTTGCGGTCATGTACACCTATCTAAATATCTTACGCTGTGCGTCACGCAACTGTGATATATATATGTATATCTTTCTTCTTTCTTTTTCTTTATATATATATATACTTTTGATTTATATATATATATATATATATATATATACGCCCTTTCTTATATATATATATATGTTTAGGTGTTACATTTATACATATATATATGATATATATATATATATATATATATATATATATATATATATATATGTGTGTGTGTGTGTGTGTGTCCATAAAATCTCTTCAAAATTTAAAAAATATATATTTCAAAAGCAAATGAGCAAACCAGTATGTGGAAATTATAACAAAATGAGTACGGTAGATATTGAATTTTTTTTGCCTCGTTTAATACACCTCTATATGGGCATCATTAGTTGTACGAAGCACATCAAGATGGTACTCGATTTCTTGCCATGTTCGCTGTAGCATAGCTACATCAATGATGGCAATGGCATCAATGATCTTTTGTTTGAAATCAGTGATGTCCCGAATCCTTGTTCGATACGCGATATCTTTAACACAACCCCATAGAAATAAGTCCAGGGGAGTGATGTCTGGTGAACGAGGTGGCCAGGAAATTAGCCCATCCCTTCCAATCCACCGGTCTGGAAATGTTTGATTTAGGAACCCATGAACATGCAGTCCCCAATGTGGTGGGGCACCATCGTGCTGGAAAATGATGGTTGGTTGAAGGTCATCTTGTTGTGGTGCCACATATTCTGTCAAAGGGTCAAGGTGAACATCTGCAGTAACTGATGTCTCATTGAAGAAAAATGGGCCAATGATTCGACTGCACCTGATCCCACACTACACATTCAACTTTGGACTGTCTCGGTGAAGTTCCCTGGTCACACATGGGGATGTTCTGATCCTCAGATTCTCACAGCGTGTGTGTTCAGTTTCCCTGAAACATGAAAGGTTGCCTCCTCACTAAAATAAACTAGGTTGAACGTTTCACCCTCAGAAATTCGTTCCAGCATGTTAACTGCAAACTCTATTCATCTTGGTTTATCATTTGGCTCAAGTGCCTGTATGAGTTGCACTTTGTAAGCGTACAATCGCAAGTTCTTATGCAGGACTTTGTGCACTGTTGAACGCGGTAGCTGTAAGTGTCTGGCAGCAGTAGGGATGGACTTTGTAGGAGAACGATCAAAGGCTTGTCTTACACGATCGACGTTTTCCTCAGATGTTCTTGGTCGTCCACTCCTCCCTTTATCCAACACTGTCCCTGTCTCCATAAATTTCTTGTGTTGTGCACGAATTGACGGACGTGACGGTGGATCTCTTCCATACTTGGTTCTGTAGTTTCCCTGAGTCTATGTGCGGTTTGAATTTTTTAATAGAACGGACCAAAATAATAGGAGGTGCATTTGGAGCTTCATGTCCGTGGCAGGGTTCCCCTCTTAACTACGGGGCCTCAAAGTATCCGATTTTGTTTCAATAAACCATTACACACGTGCATTTTCTTAAAGAGTAGCCATTTTTTAGGGGTTCATTTAACAGTACCTATTTCATCAACAGGGTACCTGAAATACACAATTGCAATGTGATTAAAAACTTTGATAATTGCTGAGTACATAGAACAAATCTGATCATGGTATCTCATCAATGGCTTTTGTAATATATTTTTTTAAATTGTAAGGAGACTGTATGGACACCCTCTGTATGTATGTATGTATGTATGTATATATATATATATATATATATATATATATATATATATATATATATATATATATATATATATATATATAAACATGTTTCTCCTAACATCAATAGCTCAAGAGAATAACACGACAACAATCAATGACATATTTATCTCTTAACTGCTTAATGGAGCCCGTTTAAGAAAAGTATAAATCAAAGTTATTACAAATTCTACACAAAAAGGCTGATAATGTTTCAACAGAAAAGTGCAGTCTCTAAACTAGAGCTCTATGGTATCTCATAAAGTAATCGAAATCAGAATAAAAACATTTCGAACACTAAGTCTTGATAAATCTGGCAACGGGTCACAATGTGACCCAATAGGCCGAGATACGGAGGTAGAGAAGTGTACACCCTCCTAGAGAAAGATACTGCAAAAAGTACTAAAGAACAGTTGCCTGCGAAGAATCATAACCGTTTGATAAAATTTTATGGAGTGAGCAGACGATCTTCCCTTCATCAAATTTTAAACATTTTACTGAAATATTCAAAATGATAATTATCAAGTTAATAAGTAATGTAAAGATGATGAGGGAGAGAAAATACCCAAACTATTTCAAAGTAACGATAAAGCTATTATTTCGGAAGGCGATTCTCTCGTAATGTTACATTAAAAATTAAGGCTGCATCAGCAGAGTTTGATTTATTTATTAGTTTCTCCATTAGTAAAATGGAGAACCATTATTATACGGATTAAACTGTTAATAACAATACATTTAATCGGAGATTTAACCAACTCTGTTAAACCTATTGTCCACCAAGAAGGTGTTGTATACAAAATATTTTTTTAATTGAAAAAAAAAAAGCTGTATTATCTGTAACTGATATGTTTTGTATGTTCAAACATTTTGTGATAAAAAAATCTTGAAAGTACCAATCTATTAGCTTGATATTTACAGAACGTATACATTTTTAAGGGTTCTACTACGAGGCCCTTCCAATGCTTGTAAGATGGCCCTGACGTGCATTAATACGACATTTTCTAAGAATCGTCGCAAAAAATCATACGCAATTCGACAAAAAGTGTCTATATTGTCACCGAAAATCTTGAACACATGATTGTATTTATGAAACCTCACATGATACATAGAGCCTCAAATTTGTTATCACATACGTTTAGACTCTTGCCATCCATCCCCACCATGCTAAGATTAGGGCTCAGAACTGAATCCATCAATACAATTGTTGCATAATACTGTACAGTGTCTTCCATCGCTAATTCTCAACTCTCATACACCACAAAACAAAACAAGCCTAAAAGTACAGAA